>NC_057810.1:205828351-205988608 GCF_018294505.1 Triticum aestivum | reverse complement strand
GCCAGTGCTCCTCTGAGTGTTGGTCCACCTGTCAGCTACCGGTGGCTACCAGGGGCAACTCTGGGCTGGCCTACCCGTACCTAAGACAATCTGAGTGTGCCCTGAGAAAGAGATATGTGCAGCTCCTATCGGGATTTGTCGGCACATTCGGGCGGTGTTGCTGGTCTTGTTTTAACCTGTCGAAGTGTCTTGAGTTACCGAGATACCGAATCTGATCCGAACGTCTTGGGAGGAGGTCTATTCCTTCGTTGACCGTGAGAGCTTGTCATGGGCTAAGTTGGGACTCCCCTGCAGGGATTGATCTTTCGAAAGCCGTGCCCGCGGTTATGGGCAGATGGGAATTTGTTAATGTCCGGTTGTAGATTACTTGAACTAAACTTAATTAAAATGAATCAACCGTGTGTGTTACCGTGATGGCCCCTTCTCGGCGGAGTCCGGGAAGTGGACACAGTGTTGGAGTTATGCTTGCGCAGGATGTTCCTTTAGCTTCTCGCTCGTGCCTCGCCTTCTCTTCTCGCTCTCTTTTGCGTATAAGTTAGCCACCACATATGCTAGTCGCTTGCTGCAGCTCCACATATTTTTGCCTTATCCATTCCTATGAGCTTAAATAGTCTTGATCGCGTGGGTGTGAGATTGCTGAGTCCCTGTGGCTCACAGATACTACAACTCCAGATGCAGGTCCAGGTGATTCCGCTCCAGGTGACGATTACGAGCTCAAGTGGGAGTTCGACGAGGACTCTCAGCGATACTACGTGTCTTTTCCGGATGATCAGTAGTGGTGCCTAGTTGGGGTTATCGATTCAGGGCCTTGTCGCATGTTGGGTTCTTTTCTATTTTGGCGCCGTAGTCGGGCCATGAGTGTTTGTTTGATGGATGTTATTTATGTACTCTGATGTGACGTGGCGAGTGTAAGCCAACTATGTTATCTCCCCCTTTTATTATATATTACATGGGATGTTGTAATGATTGCCTGACTTGCGACATTGCTTTCAATGCGGTTATGCCTCTAAGTCGTGCCTCGACACGTGGGAGCTATAGCCGCATCGAGGGCGTTACATGGTACCAGAGCCAGGCTGACCATTGGCTAATCCTATCTTAGCCCTGTCAATAAACTTAGGCAAACCAACCCACCAGACCTTAACCAAACCCCAGCCAAGCTTCTCGTGCAAGATAACCACACAGTGACCCAAAACCTTTTGGCAGTCGGTGCCCAACCTATCAACCTAACCTGTCACTCATGCGCCAGTGACTGGCCCCTAAATAGTCTTTTCTCGCAAGCGTGCGAAGGAAGACTCCGTCCCCTTTTTCTTATAAAAAGGGACGCGCTCGCCCCAAACCAGCACAGCACAGCCGCTACCCCCAAACCGAGCCACAATGCCTGGACCTATAGTGCACAACGAAACCATAGCAACCAACCTTGGAGGTTTTGTGACCATCCTCGCAAACCTCACCCGTCATGCCTACGCGTTAGAGGAGCCACCAGAATATGTTGTGTATCAAGGACCCATGAGCGGTGAAGACCGCCAATTCTGGGCCACTGTGCACATTTACGGTAGGAGTCTAGCACCCGAGCGTCCCTACCGGTTCACCGGAAGGACAACTTCCTTTGAGCCACAAGCCATCCAGCTAGCCGCTCGAGAGGCTATAGTTCATCTCAGGCACTTGTCGCCCAGAGTTAACTGTCGCTCGTTCCACTACTATCCCAGACGTGAAGGGTATGGTAGACCACCCCAAGTTTCCAATGGAGATCACGAGACGGACCCCGCATTGTTGCACCTAGTGTGCTATGTAAGTGCACTAGAGGCGCTGTTCGACCAGATCACTATTGATCTAATCGCAGCTCGTGGAGAGCTGGTTCGTCGAGCCCCGGCAAGAGAAGAAAACGAGCCCAACACCGACAACCCAGTCGTGCTGTTTGGACAACCAATTGAGACCCCGAGATCTGCCCCAACCATCGGCCAAGGTGCTGCGATAACCCCAGAGGTGCTTCGTCGCATTTTGGGAGCACACTCCAACGGGGTTGTGGCCAACAATCCCCGCAATGGTCATTCTCACTACCCCGACCCTGCAGTTCCTCCGCCATCTCCGACTAATCCCGGCAGAGAGACACGTGGAGAAGCCTCGGCATCCACCAGGCATGCCCGTTTAGACATAAACGAAGTAGACTAAGCAGTATGAGTAGCACCAAGTTTCAGTGTATCATCGCTTTGTAATCATGCGACCGCGTATATTAACGCAGCCTGTCTTTGTGCCTCTGTTTTAATAATAGCCTTGCCTGTTTAGTCAGCGCATAGCTGCATATTCTTCCTGGCACAACTACCAAAACCAGCCCGACAACAACCACAGTAACACGTCTCTTTATGAGATATGTGTATCTCTGACACTGAACCGACCTTTGGAGCTAAGCTGGCAGATTTATTACCTTTCACCACGGTAAAACGATCCGGCTCCATTGCTATATAAAGGCCACCTTGTGACCTTACCCCAGCAAACCTCACTTTGCGCACAACACTCACACTTCATCCTGTCATGCCGAACCCCAGCATTCATCTGAGGACCCCAGATGCAACCCCAGGTAGCTTTGTCAAATTATTGTGGGATTTTACCCGCAGTACCATGGGTTCTACCCAGCCACCCCAGTACAAGCTGTTCAAATCAAGGATCACCCCATCCACCTCAGAATATTGGGCAGCAGTACACATTCCTCCTGTAGACCCCAACCAAGATCCAATAGAAGTTTCCTTCGTGGGGAAATCTATGCCAACCCCACCCTTGGCCATAGAAGCTGCTGCGAAAGAAGCGATTGCTCGTCTTCGATCCGCAGTACCCTATGCCCGCGAACGAGGATACTATTACTTTCCGAGTCGTGCAGCACCCGGAGAAGTAACGTCTTTTCCCGGTGGACGGATTGAGAGAGACCCAGTTCTGGCCAACCTTATCCAGTACATCATAGCTCAAGAGCATTTAAACCAGCGAGTGATGGATTATCTCTAGAGCCTCGCAGATTTAAATCCTCAGGTTGCCATCGGCAGACCACTGAGACCCGACACGGAGAGACGCATACACCGACTGGTCAATCCACTTCCTCCGATTGAAGAAGAATGTATTCCTTTACCAGAGACATTTTATCAGGACCCCGTCCAGTTACCATTTTCATTTTAGACGTCACTTCTGTATTTGTTCTTTGCAGCATTTAATTATGTGTGTGACTTATGCGTAATACCCTGAGTTTGTGCGACAAATCAATTATTCGGCTTCTACTTATGTGTGTAGTTTTTGTTGTGGTTTATGCTCTCTTAAATTAACTGCTCTTCCCTCGCGAAATCCTGGAGTGAGATTTCTTTTCCCTAATTTGCTACACCTGCCACTTCACGACATGGATTAATTATTTTCACTCAGCACCACGAGCAGTCTCACAACCATAATCTTTCGGACGCATACACTGGTTGCAAAACTTTGCAACGGTGTTACATCCAGTTAATCACCCCCCTAACAATAGTAAGCACCCGGCATGCTTCATCTACTCCTCATGATCACCACCACCGTGGAGAGCCAACACCCGAGCCGCAGCATCGCAATACTCGTCGAAAATCATCGCGCACAGGAGCACAGAGAGCCCCAGCAGCGTCACCAACCCTCCGCATATCAGGATCACAAACCAGTCCGGCATCGCCTCCGCCATTAGAGCCTCGACCGAGCTTCTATAAGCAGTAATGAAGAAAGGAGGAGGAGAAGTGAGGCCAGATGTGAGGAAGAAGAGAGAGGCACCCCGGCCGTTTTTATAGCTCGAGCTCGGTGTACGGTGGGCGAAGTCCACCAACGCCGATCGTCGCCGATCGCCAGTGTTCGGAGTCAAATCCGCGAGCAGTTCTGACAGCGCGCTGGCCCGCGAGGTGAGTGCACGCTGCACCGGCAGCTAGCACGCCGCGCACTACCACGGTACGGCCTAGATGCCCTATGCATTAGGCATCGTCGGTGGAGAAAGCACGAGAAAGCGCGCGGGAGAGAGGAGGAAGAGAGAGCCAGAGGTAGAAGGAAGAGCCAGTGGGAGAAGAAGAGGCTGACAGTGGGCCCCGGGTCCACCTGTCGGCCAGAGAGAGCACTGTGCTCTCGGGTACGACCAGCGTATATTTAAATTTAGAAGATTATTCTAAATTTTTATCCAGCGTAGAGATCACCCGGTTTTGTCCCGAACCGTAGACTTTTCCGCGCAGCCCCGGTTTTCACACTGTGGTTTTTCACCACTTATTGCCCTCTCACTGTAGCCACTTTTTATTGCGTATAGTTTTCTTAAAACAGTTTTTAAATCTCGAGGACGAGATTTTTCTTAAGGGGGGTAGTATCTGTGACACCCCAAAAATTTGGCCTGGTTTTATTTAAAATTTTGCCAGGAATTAAAACTTTGGATTTCTGAGCTCCATTTTGATTTTTTTTAAATCATTTTCCTTCCCTGTTATGATGAGTTTTTCCCAGAGAGAAAACTTTTCAATTATGTTGTTAGACTTGTTTAACCTCTCAAGAAAAACTTTGCTGTTATCAGTGTAATTAATTAAATAATTAAGTGGCTTGATCTTTATTTTCTGGGAAATGGTTGTCAAGGTTAATTGACCATATTTGAACTACAACCATTTGATGGACTCACTTAAAATTTCCACAAAAATTTGGAGATGTCATGTGATGTTTTTAAATCACTTTTATGCAAAAATATATTTCATTCATAAAATATTTTGAACCCTGCACTCAATTTTTCTTCTCTGGTCCAGAGTGCATTTTGCACTACAACCTATTTAAATATTTCTTTAAAACTTCTACCAAAATTAAGGGAGGTCAGTAGGAGCATATTATTTCACTTTGTGCAAAAACCTATTTATGTTCTCTTAAAAATTTGAGTGGATCAACCTCATTTCCATTCTGGTCCAATTTGAGGATTTGTACAGCAACCACCATTTTAGTTGCTCCTATACCCTTGATTATTTCTCCTACTTGTAGTCCCCCATGTTAAACCCTTAAGTCCAAGAGCATGCACCTTTTGGATCATTTCTGGTTCATGAAATAATGTCATTTATTTCCTGTCCAGAATTGGAGTTTTGTAAAACTTGCACTAGCAAGTTTCCCCTTTTGTCCAACTAACCTCACCACTCTCTTTTGCATCTAAAGAGACCCCCATCTGGAGTTTTTGGCCACCCCAAGACCTGCCTAAGTGCATGTGGCATTTTGCCAAACACCTGGAGAGCATGACCAGTTCTGGCATGATTGTGGCATTGCACTGTGACCTTGCACCTTTGATCAAACCAGCATGTCCACTAGGCTCCCCGTTCCTCCTAACCTAGGTCTGTTAATTGCCAGCCTCGACCGCGACCTCTAGCGTGCTCCGACATAGTGTCGAACACGTCCCGTGCACGCCCGGAGCGCGAGCAGAGCGCGCGTATTGCAGCCACACACCCGAGCCGACACGCCGGCCCCACGGCTTTGGCTCGCTCTGCAGCACCACGCCACGCGCTCCCCTCCTCGCAGCAACGCGCCAAGCAGCCCCCGCCGCGCCCGCAGGCCAAGAGCTAGCCGCCGCCGCCGCCCGACAGCCCTGCGCCGTGCAGCGCCGCCCAAGCCACCCCGGCTCGCCACCTGGCCCCTGGAGCAGTGCCCTCTCGTCCACTAGCTCTTGCCGTCATCCCCAGCCGCGCCATGTTGCCCTGCAAGCCACAGTAGGGCGGTTCGCCAGCAAGCTTATCCCCGGCCGCCGCAAACCGACATGGCCACGCTATAAAAAGGGACCCCGAGCCCCTCTGAGCACGCACGCACCCTCAGGCTACCCCCATGGCACCCCCATAGCCCGCAATCGTCCGGGAAACGTCGTCTTCCTCATCTCCGGCAACCACGGCCGCCACCACTGCCCCGGCCAATTCGGCACCACCAGGGCCTCCCACTCTTCGTTCTCTCCACCAAGAACCCCCTCATCCTCCCGTAAACCTTCCCCCTACTCCATTTCGATCGAGAACCACCGCCGCCCCGAAACCACTTTGCACCGAAACCTCCCTCCGCCGCGAAGCTCACCGCCGACGACTTCTTCCACCACTGTCGACCCCTCGACCACCGGGAGAAACGCCCCAGCCGTGCGGATCCATCCCCGCCCTCCAGAGGCCGCGAGGAGCCGCCGCTCGCCGGCGTTGGTCGCCGGAGTCCCGCCTCCGCTCGGGACAGAGGAAGAAGGAGGAGGGCGGACTGGTCAAACCTGACCAAAGGGCCCCTTGGACCCACTGTCAGTGACCCTGCGCCTATCCACGTCGGTTAAGTGAAGGCGTATTTTCCCCAGTACGCTTTCCCCGCTCCGAAAACGTATTCCCTTCCGAACCGTTTTCTTTTCTGTTTTAATTTTAAATAACAGATTTGACCAAATCTTTGACTGGCTATAACTTTTTAAATATAACTCCAAATGAGTTGATTCTTTTTCCTACCTTCCTCAAATTTGGTCTAGTTTATTTTAAGATTTATTTGAAAAAATTTCAAACAACTTTTTGGTTCTGTCTTTGAAATATGTGTTAATTCAAATATATTTTAAAATAGGATTTTGGGAGAGAGAAGAAACTTTCAAAAGTTTGGAGAGCACCCTGCCCTTCCACACATTGAAGGCAAGCATGCTGAACCCCGGCATAATATTTAGGAGTGATCATTGATGCATTTATAACTCCACCGCATTTCGAAGGACTTGTTATTTCATGTGATATGATCATATGCATGGGTGCATGTTACTGATTTCCATGCTGTTGGTAATGGACACACTTGTGATGATAATCATCCTCATGAGCTTTACATGCATACCGGCAGGAACCCGGGGAAAACCTCTGCCTTGGGTAGGTATGAGTGTCGCCGGTCTCCGTCGGGACGGTTCTGTCTGGTATGGCATGGTAAGGTGATATGAGTGGTGACTCTGTTTGATGATATATATTTGTTATACTAATCATGCAGGGAATACTTGAACCTCCTGAGTCGACCGTAGATCGAGTCTTGTTCCAGTAACCCCCATACTTGTTTCGTACTACCACTCGTCTCTACAGCAAGTAGAGTACGGTTCAGTAAGTTGTCAACCTCTTTCTAGCACACACCGTACAGAGAGGCCATGGTGGAAGATACCGGTTGTAACTGGTAGGCAGGCCACCTGGTCCGGGAGCATGGGTGCTTCCGGTTGGGACCGAGAGGGGAGGCCACCCCTTAGAGCGCGCGATATAAATTTGATCCCATGCTACGCGAGGTTGTAGCCTCCCCACTTAGAGTTTGCTTAACAGGTGTCGTGGGTGATTCCAGGCACGTGTGTGATAAGCTGGTGTGTGCAAGTTAGGTGTGTTTTCAACAAAAAGACCGTAGACGGAATTAGTCCCGATGGACTAAAGAAATCCGTTACTCGTGGGTAAAGAGTACACCCTCTGCAGAGAATAAACCTATTCGAATAGCCGTGTCCATGGTTAAGGATTACAGTCTGGGATGGGTCAGGTGTCGGTCTTAGTGTCGGTCTTCGGAGGTGAAACGGTTAACCAGAAATGGAATTACTACTCGTGACTTGTGATATCTATGATTATTATTATTATTGACTAACCCGTGATATTATTACCGAGTATCTCTGGGATGGTTCTACCTCCGGGATATTCATTATGATTATTTCTTTTAAAGCCCTTTATGTGGTGTCGCTCAGACGCCCGGCTGTGGCATTTCTTTTAAAGCCCTTTATGTGGCGTCGCTCAGACGCCCGACTGTGGCATTTCTTTTAAAGCCCTTTATGTGGCGTCGCTCAGACGCCCGACTGTGGCATTTCTTTTAAAGCCCTTTATGTGGCGTCGCTCAGACGCCCGACTGTGGCATTTCTTTTAAAGCCCTTTATGTGGCATCGCTCAGACGCCCGACTGTGGCATTTCTTTTTAAAGCCCTTTATGTGGCGTCGCTCAGACGCCCGACTGTGGCATTTCTTTTAAAGCCCTTTATGTGGCGTCGCTCAGACGCCCGACTGTGGCATTTCTTTTAAAGCCCTTTATGTGGCGTCGCTCAGACGCCCGACTGTGGCATTTCTTTTAAAGCCCTTTATGTGGCGTCGCTCAGACCGCCCGACTGTGGCATTTCTTTTAAAGCCCTTTATGTGGCGTCGCTCAGACGCCCGACTGTGGCATTTCTTTTAAAGCCCTTTATGTGGCGTCGCTCAGACGCCCGACTGTGGCATTTCTTTTAAAGCCCTTTATGTGGCGTCGCTCAGACGCCCGACTGTGGCATTTCTTTTAAAGCCCTTTATGTGGCGTCGCTCAGACGCCCGACTGTGGCATTTCTTTTAAAGCCCTTTATGTGGCGTCGTTCAGACGCCCGACTGTGGCATTACTTGTTATTTGTTTTCATAAGTTTTTATACAACCATGTTATTGCAGTTTTATAAATCACTTGCTTGCACGCATCAGAGTTTCATTTATCTATTGTGACTGACGTCATGAGCAATAAAAAAAAAATTGGCACATTATTGTTATATTATACCTGTGTTCATAATGTTTGCGAGTACATTCAAAGTACTCACTGGCTTGTCCCTGGCTATTGTCTTGGCCAGATTTTCCTGCATGGAGAGGAGTGACGCGATGACAGCCCGGAACCTAAGCAATGGAGATAGCAGCCTCGCGAAGATAGGAGTTAACCTGGTCAGCTGTTCCTGTGGGAATTGGAGTCCCATAGACCCTGATGATCCACAAACCGCTTCCGCCATCAACCACTAGAAACCATTTGTTGTACTCATAGGCCAGAATGGCCTTGTACTACATTTTTTTTCTGCTTGGAATTTCTGTATCAAGTTGGAGCCTCATCAGCTAATAGTAATCCTGGGGCTGATGAGCGCGACGGTCTCTTCTGGAAATTTATTACCCGGAAAACCGGTCGCGACAATTATTCTACTTATGATAAAGAATTATATGCTCTTGTTCAGACTTTAGAAACATGGCAACATTATTTATGGCCCAAAGAATTTGTTATACATTCTGATCATGAATCTTTGAAACATATTAAAAGTCAAGCTAAACTGAATCGTAGACATGCTAAATGGGTTGAATTCATTGAGACTTTCCCTTATGTCATTAAACACAAGAAGGGAAAAGAAAATGTTATTGCTGATGCATTGTCTCGTCGCTATACTATGCTTTCACAACTTGACTTCAAAATATTTGGTTTGGAGACCATCAAAGATCAATATGTGCATGATGCTGATTTTAAAGATGCAATGCAGAATTGTAAAGAAGGAAGAATGTCGAACAAGTTTGTTGTTAACGATGGATTTGTGTTTCGTGCTAACAAGCTATGCATTCCAGCTAGCTCCGTTCGTCTTTTGTTGTTGCAGGAGGCGCATGGAGGAGGATTAATGGGACACTTTGGCATGAAGAAGACGGAGGACGTACTGGCTACACATTTCTTTTGGCCAAATATGAGACGGGATGTTGAGCGTTTTATTGCTCGCTGCACTACATGTCAAAAAGCTAAGTCACGACTCAATCCTCATGGTTTATATATGCCTTTACCTGTACCTAGTGTTCCTTGGGAGGATATATGTATGGACTTTGTTTTAGGTTTACCTCGAACAAAGAAGGGGAGGGATAGAATATTTGTTGTCGTGGATAGATTCTCAAAAATGGCACACTTTATACCATGTCATAAAAGCGATGATGTTGTTAATGTTGTTGATTTGTTCTTTCGTGAAATTATTCAATTGCATGGTGTGCCAAATACTATTGTTTCAGATCGTGATACTAAATTTCTTAGCCACTTTTGGAGATGTTTATGGGCTAAGTTGGGGACTAAACTGCTTTTTAGTACTACTTGTCACCCCCAAACTGATGGACAAACTGAAGTAGTCAATAGAACATTGTCTACTATGCTTAGGGCTGTTTTAAAAAATAATAAGAAAATGTGGGAGGAATGCTTGCCTCATATTGAATTTGCTTATAATCGTTCATTGCATTCTACTAGTAAGATGTGCCCTTTTGAAGTTGTGTATGGTTTCCTACCTCGTGCACCTATTGATTTGTTGCCTCTTCCATCTTCGGAGAAGGTTAATTTTGATGCTAAACAACATGCTGAATTGATTTTAAAAATGCATGAGTTAACTAAGGAAAACATTGAGTGTATGAATGCTAAATATAAACTTGCTGGAGATAAAGGTAGAAAACATGTTGTGTTTGCACCTGGAGATCTTGTTTGGTTACATTTGCGTAAGGATAGATTTCCTGATTTGCGCAAATCAAAGCTAATGCCACGTGCTGATGGTCCCTTTAAGGTGTTGGAGAAAATAAATGATAATGCATATAAACTTGAGCTGCCTGCAGACTTTGGGGTTAGTCCCACTTTTAACATTGCAGATTTGAAGCCTTATTTGGGTGAGGAAGATGAACTTCCGTCGAGGACGACTTCATTTCAAGAAGGGGAGGATGATGAGGACATCAATACAATTGTTACACCCACAGCCCCTGCTGCTATACATACTGGACCAATTACTAGAGCTCGCGCACGCCAACTAAATTACCGGGTACTTTCATTTCTTGGTAATGATTCTAATGTTCATGAGAATATGATGCTGCCTAAATTGGATACATTTGTTTTGCTTACAAATGAAGGGCCTAGCTTGGAGAAGGATGAACATTGGAGAAAGAACAAGCATAGAGATGATGGCATGCGCAAGGGGAACAAGAACGGAGTTACAAGTGATGATTTCAGGTCTTTGAAGCCACCATAACGAGTGCATGAAGCCTTGGACGAAATATACAAGATGACACTTCATAAATTTCGTCCAGAGGCTATTATAGGTGCTGCGTCACCTTTTTATTGGGCCAGGCCCATGTAATTTCGAAATACATAAGTATAGGCTATTTTTAGAGTCCGTATGTGTGGGGAAACAAGAGATAGGGTTGATTTCGGACCCCTCCACCAAGGGCCACGAAATTCCCCCTCTCTTCCTCCATACATACAGCCCTTAGGGCACCATTTAGACTTTGGGTTTTGTTTAGATTAAAGTTCGCCATAGCTGCAACTTCGCGTACTTCGTTTGTGTTCAACGACCAGACAAAGGCGTCACAGAACCCCACCTTGATCAATAAAGCTTTCATCTTATATTCGCAATATCCAGATTGCAATCTCAGTTTCTTGCTTGTTCTTCGTTTGCTCGCAGGAAACAGACCCTCGTGGTCAGGTTGATCGTGCTCCGGCGTGGTCAATAACCTCTCGGAGTTGGTTTAGCGATTGCTAAGGCGCGACATCCTTGCACATTCGTAGTCGGATCGTCAAAGTCGGCTTCCACCAAAGCGATATCCACCATCTCATCGAAAGATGGGACACCTTTGCCTCTATCAAGTCCGACGGTCCAGTGACACAGGTTGTTGGAAATATGCCCTAGAGGCAATAATAAAAGGATTATTATTATAATTCCTTGTTCATGATAATTGTCTTTTATTCATGCTATAATTGTGTTATCCAGAAATCGTAATACATGTGTGAATACATAGACCACAATATGTCCCTAGTGAGCCTCTAGTTGACTAGCCCGTTGATCAACAGATAGTCATGGTTTCCTGACTATGGACATTGGATGTCATTGATAACAGGATCACATCATTAGGTGAATGATGTGATGGACAAGACCCAATCCTAAGCATAGCACGAGATCGTGTAGTTCGTTTGCTAGAGCTTTTCCAATGTCAAGTATCTTTTCCTTAGACCATGAGATCGTGTAACTCCCGGATACCGTAGGAGTGCTTTGGGTGTACCAAACGTCACAACGTAACTGGGTGACTATAAAGGTATACTATGGGTATCTCCGAAAGTATCTGTTGGGTTGACACGGATCGAGACTGGGATTTGTCACTCTGTATGACGGAGAGGTATCTCTGGGCCCACTCGGTAATGCATCATCATAATGAGCTCAAAGTGACCAAGTGTCTGGTCACGGGATCATGCGTCACGGTACGAGTAAAGTGACTTGCCGGTAACGAGATTGAACGAGGTATTGGGATACCGACGATCGAGTCTCGGGCAAGTAACATGTCGATTGACAAAGGGAACTGTATACGGGGTTGCTTGAATCCTCAAAATCGTGGTTCATCCGATGAGATCATCAAGGAGCATGTGGGAGCCAACATGGGTATCCAGATCCCGTTGTTGGTTATTGACCGGAGAGCCGTCTCGGTCATGTCTATGTGTCTCCCAAACCCGTAGGGTCTACACACTTAAGGTTCGATGACCCTAGGGTTGTAGAGATATTAGTATGCAGCAAATCGAAAGTTGTTCGGAGTCCTGAGATTCCGGACATCACGAGGTGTTCCGGAATGGTCCGGAGGTAAAGAATTATATATGGGAAGTCGAGTTTCGGCCACCGGGAAAGTTTCGGGGGTCACCGGTATTGTACCGGGACCACCGGAAGGGTCCCGGGGGTCCATTGGGTGGGGCCACCTATCCTGGAGGGCCCCATGGGCTGAAGTGGGAGGGGAACCAGCCCCTGGTGGGCTGGTGCACCCCCCCCCCCTTGGGCCCTCCTGCGCCTACGGTTGGGAACCCTAGGGGAGGGGGCGCCTCCACTTGCCTTGGGGGGCAAGGCACCCCCCTTGGCCACCGCCCCCCCTAGGAGATCCCATCTCCTAGGGCCGGCGCCCCCCCTGGGGACCCTATATATAGAGGAGGGGAGGGAGGGCAGCCGCACCCTTGCACTTGGCGCCTCCCTTCCCCCTTTCTACACCTCTCCCTCCCGCAGACGCTTGGCGAAGCCCTGCCGGGATCCCTGCTGCATCTACCACCACGCCGTCGTGCTGATGGATCTTCATTAACCTCTCCTTCCCCCTTTCTAGATCAAGAAGGAGGAGACGTCACGCTGACCGTACGTGTGTTGAACGCGGAGGTGCCGTCTGTTCGGTGCTAGGATCTCCGGTGATTTGGATCACGACGAGTACGACTCCCTCAACCCCGTTCTCTTGAACGCTTCCGCTCGATCTACAAGGGTATGTAGATGCACTCCTCTCTCTTGTTGCTAGATGAACTCATAGATTGATGTTGGTGAAACCGTAGAATTTTTTTTATTTTCTACAACGTTCCCCAACAATGGCATCATGAGCTAGGTCTATGCGTAGTTCTCTTTGCACGAGTAGAACACAAATCTGTTGTGGGCGTAGATGTTGTCAACTTTCTTGCCACTACTAGTCTTATTTTTCTTCAGCGGTATTGTGGGATGAAGCGGCCCGGACTGACCTTACACGTACGCTTACGTGAGACAGGTTCCACCGACTGACATGCACTAGTTGCATAAGGTGGCTAGCGGGTGTCTGTCTCTCCCACTTTAGTTGGAGCGGATTCGATGAAAAGGGTCCTTATGAAGGGTAAATAGAAGTTGACAAATCACATTGTGGCTTTTTCGTAGGTAAGAAAACATTCTTGCTAGAACCCTATTGCATCCACGTAAAAGATGGAACAACAATTAGAGGACGTCTAACTTGGTTTTGCGGCAATTGCTTTGTGATGTGATATGGCCAAAAGTTGTGATGAATGATATATATGTGATGTATGAGATCATGTTCTTGTAATAGGAATCACGACTTGCATGTCGATGAGTATGACAACCGGCAGGAGCCATAGGAGTTGTCTTAATTATTGTATGACCTGCGTGTCAATGATTTAACGTCATGTAATTACTTTACTTTATTGCTAAACCGTTAGCCATAGTAGTAGAAGTAATAGTTGGTGAGCAACTTCATGGAGACACGATGATGGAGATCATGGTGTCATGCCGGTGACGAAGATGATCATGGAGCCCCGAAGATGGAGATCAAAGGAGCTATATGATATTGGCCATATCATGTCACTACTATGTGATTGCATGTGATGTTTATCATGTTTTTGCATCTTGTTTACTTAGAACGACGGTAGTAAATAAGATGATCCCTCGTAATAATTTCAAGAAAGTGTTCCCCCTAACTGTGCGCCGTTGCGATAGTTCATTGTTTCGAAGCACCACGTGATGATCGGGTGTGATAGATTCTAACGTTCACATACAACGGGTGTAAGAAAGATTTACACATGCAGAACACTTAGGTTAACTTGATGAGCCTAGCATGTACAGACATGGCCTCGGAACAAAGAGACCGAAAGGTCGAACATGAGTCGTATGGAAGATACGATCAACATGGAGATGTTCACCGATGATGACTAGTCCGTCTCACGTGATGATCAGACATAGCCTAGTCGACTCGGATCATGTAACACTTAGATGACTAGAGGGATGTCTAATCTGAGTGGGAGTTCATTATATAATTTTATTAGATGAACTTAATTATCATGAACTTAGTCTAAAATCTTTGCAAAAATGTAGTGTAGATCATATGGCCAACGCTCATGTCAACATGAACTTCAACGCGTTCCTAGAGAAAACCAAGCTGAAACATGATGGCAGCAACTATACGGACTGGGTCCGGAACCTGAGGATCATCCTCATAGCTGCCAAGAAAGCATATGTCCTAGAAGGACCGCTAGCTGAAGCACCCATCCCAGAGAACCAAGACGTTATGAACGCTTGGTAGTCACGTGCTGATGATTACTCCCTCGTTCAGTGCGGCATGCTTTACAGCTTAGAACCGGGGCTCCAAAAGCGTTTTGAGCAACACGGAGCATATGAGATGTTCCAGGAGCTGAAAATGGTTTTCCAAGCTCATGCGTGGGTCGAGAGATATGAAGTCTCCGACAAGTTCTATAGTTGTAAGATGGAGGAAAATAGTTCTGTCATTGAGCACATACTCAAAATGTCTGGGTTGCACAACCGCCTGTCCCAGCTGGACATTAACCTCCCGGACGAGGCGGTCATTGACAGAATCCTTCATTCGCTCCCACCGAGCTACAAGAGCTTTGTGATGAACTACAATATGCAGGGGATGGTGAAAACTATTCCTGAAATATTTTCAATGCTGAAGTCAGCAGAGGTAGAAATCAAAAAGGAACATCAAGTGTTGATGGTCAATAAAACCACTAAGTTCAAGAAAGGCAAGGGTAAGAAGAACTTCAAGAAGGACAGAAAGGATGTTGCCGCGCCCGGTAAGCCATTTGTCGGGAAGAAGTCAAAGAATGGACCCAAGCCTGAGACTGAGTGCTTTTATTGCAAAGGGAAGGGTCACTGGAAGCGGAACTACCCCAAATACTTAGCGGACAAGAAGGCCGGCAACACTAAAGGTATATGTGATATACATGTAATTTATATGTACCTTACCAGTGCTCGTGGTAGCTCCTGGGTATTTGATACCGGTGTCGTTGCTCATATTTGTAACTCAAAGCAGGAGCTGCGGAATAAGCGGAGATTGGCGAAGGACGAGGTGACGATGCACGTCGGGAATGGTTCCAAGGTCGATGTGATCGCCGTCGGCATGCCACCTCTACATTTACCCACGGGATTAGTTTTAAACCTCAATAATTGTTATTTAGTGCCAGCTTTGAGCATGAACATTGTATCTGGATCTCGTTTAATATGAGATGGCTACTCATTTAAATCCGAGAATAATGGTTGTTCTATTTATATGAGAGATATGTTTTATGGTCATGCCCCGCTGGTCAATGGTTTGTTCTTAATGAATCTCGAACGTAATGTTACACATATTCATAGTGTGAATACCAAAAGATGTAAGATTGATAACGATAGTCCCACATACTTGTGGCACTGCCGCCTTGGTCACATTGGTGTCAAGCGCATGAAGAGGCTCCATGCAGATGGACTTTTAGAGTCTCTCGATTATGAATCATTTGACACATGCGAACCATGCCTCATGGGCAAAATGACCAAGACTCCGTTCTCCGGAACAATGGAGCGAGCAACCAACTTATTGGAAATCATACATACTGATGTATGCGGTCCAATGAGCGTTGAGGCTCGCGGAGGATATCGTTATGTTCTCACTCTCACTAATGACTTAAGTAGATATGGGTATGTCTACTTGATGAAACACAAGTCTGAGACCTTTGAAAAGTTCAAGGAATTTCAGAATGAGGTAGAGAATCAATGTGATCGAAAGATAAAGTTCTTGCGATCAGATCGTGGAGGAGAATATTTAAGTCACGAATTTGGTACGCTCTTAAGAAAATGTGGAATCGTTTCACAACTCACGCCGCCTGGAACACCTCAGCGTAACCGTGTGTCCGAACGTCATAATCGCACTCTATTGGATATGGTGCAATCTATGATGTCTCTTACCGATTTATCGCTATCATTTTGGGGTTACGCTCTAGAGACATCTACATTCACTTTAAATAGGGCTCCGTCTAAATCTGTTGAGACGACACCGTATGAATTATGGTTTGGGAAGAAACCTAAGCTGTCATTTCAAAAAGTTTGGGGATGTGATGCTTATGTCAAGAAACTTCAACCTAAAAAGCTTGAACCCAAGTCGGAAAAATGCGTCTTCATAGGATACCCTAAGGAAACCATTGGGTATACCTTCTACCTTAGATCTGAAGGCAAGATCTTTGTTGCCAAGAATGGATCCTTTCTAGAAAAAGAGTTTCTCTCGAAAGGAGTAAGTGGGAGGAAAGTAGAACTTGATGAAGTACTACCTATTGAACCGGAAAGTAGTGCAGCTCAGGAAAATGTTCCTGTGGTGCCTACACCGACTGGAGAGGAAATCAATGATGATGATCAAGGTACTTTGGATCAAGTTGCTACTGAACTTCGTAGGTCCACAAGGACACGTTCCACACCAGAGTGGTATGGCAACCCTGTCCTGGAAATCATGTTGTTAGACAACGGTGAACCTTCGAACTATGAAGAAGCGATGGCGGGCTCATATTCCAACAAATGGCTCGAAGCCATGTAATCCGAGATAGAATCCATGTATGAAAACGAAGTATGGACTTTGACAGACTTACCCGATGATCGGCGAGCGATAGAAAATAAATGGATCTTTAAGAAGAAGACAGACGCGGATGGTAATGTTACCATCTATAAAGCTCGACTTGTCGCTAAGGGTTATCGGCAAGTTCAAGGGGTTGACTACGATGAGACTTTCTCTCCCGTAGCGAAGCTGAAGTCCGTCCGAATCATGTTAGCAATTTCCGCATACTATGATTATGAGATATGGCAGATGGACGTCAAAACGGCATTCCTTAACGGCTATCTTAAGGAAGAACTGTATATGATGCAGCTGGAAGGTTTTGTCGACCCTAAGAATGCTAAAAAGGTATGCAAGCTCCAGCGATCCATTTATGGGCTGGTGCAAGCATCTCGGAGTTGGAACATTTGCTTTGATGAGATGATCAAAGCGTTTGGGTTTATGCAGACTTATGGAGAAGCCTGCGTTTACAAGAAAGTGAGTGGGAGCTCTGTAGCATTTCTCATATTATATGTAGATGACATACTTCTGATGGGAAATGATATAGAACTTTTGGACAGCATTAAGGCCTACTTGAATAAGTGTTTTTCAATGAAGGACCTTGGAGAAGCTACTTACATATTAGGCATCAAGATATATAGGGATAGATCGAGATGCCTCATAGGTCTTTCACAAAGCACATACCTTGATAAGATATTGAAGAAGTTCAATATGGGTCAGTCCAAGAAAGGGTTCTTGCCTGTATTGCAAGGTGTGAGATTGAGCTCGGCTCAATGCCCAACCACGGCAGAAGATAAAGAAGAGATGAGTGTCATCCCCTATGCCTCAGCCATAGGATCTATTATGTATGCCATGCTATGTACCAGACCTGATGTAAACCTTGCCGTAAGTTTGGTAGGAAGGTACCAAAGTAATCTCGGCAAGGAACACTGGACAGCGGTCAAGAATATCCTAAAGTACCTGAAAAGGACAAAGGACATGTTTCTCGTCTATGGAGGTGACGAAGAGCTCGTCGTAAAGGGTTACGTCGACGCTAGCTTTGACACAGATCTGGATGACCCTAAGTCACAAACCGGATACATGTATATGTTGAATCGTGGAGCAGTAAGCTGGTGCGGTTGCAAGCAGAGCGTCGTGGCGGGATCTACATGTGAAGCGGAGTACATGGCAGCCTCGGAGGCAGCATATGAAGCAATATGCATGAAGGAGTTCATCACCGACCTAGGAGTCATACCCAATGCGTCGGGGCCGATCACTCTCTTCTGTGACAACACTGGAGCTATTGCCCTTGCCAAGGAGCCCAGGTTTCATAAGAAGACCAGGCACATCAAGCGTCATTTCAACCCCATCCGTGAAAATGTTCAAGATGGAGACATAGATATTTGCAAAGTACATATGGATCTGAATGTCGCAGATCCGTTGACTAAACCTCTTCCGCGAGCAAAACATGATCAATACCAGAACTCTATGGGTGTTCGATTCATCACAATGTAACTAGATTATTGACTCTAGTGCAAGTGGGAGACTGTTGGAAATATGCCCTAGAGGCAATAATAAAAAGATTATTATTATATTTCCTTGTTCATGATAATTGTCTTTTATTCATGATATAATTGTGTTATCCGGAAATCGTAATGCATGTGTGAATACATAGACCACAATATGTCCCTAGTGAGCCTCTAGTTGACTAGCCCGTTGATCAACAAATAGTCATGGTTTCCTGACTATGGACATTGGATGTCATTGATAACATGATCACATCATTAGGTGAATGATGTGATGGGCAAGACCCAATCCTAAGCATAGCACAAGATCGTGTAGTTCGTTTGCTAGAGCTTTTCCAATGTCAAGTATCTTTTCCTTAGACCATGAGATCGTGTAACTCCCGGATACCGTAGGAGTGCTTTGGGTGTACCAAACGTCACAACGTAACTGGGTGACTATAAAGGTATACTACGGGTATCTCCGAAAGTATCTGTTGGGTTGACACGGATCGAGACTGGGATTTGTCACTCCGTATGATGGAGAGGTATCTCTGGGCCCACTCGGTAATGCATCATCATAATGAGCTCAAAGTGACCAAGTGTCTGGTCACGGGATCATGCATTACGGTACGAGTAAAGTGACTTGTCGGTAACGAGATTGAACGAGGTATTGGGATACCGACGATCGAATCTCGGGCAAGTAACATGCCGATTCACAAAGGGAATTGTATACGGGGTTGCCTGAATCCTCAACATCGTGGTTCATCCGATGAGATCATCTAGGAGCATGTGGGAGCCAACATGGGTATCCAGATCCCGCTGTTGGTTATTGACCGGAGAGCCGTCTCGGTCATGTCTACGTGTCTCCCAAACCCGTAGGGTCTACACACTTAAGGTTCGGTGACGCTAGGTTTGTAGAGATATTAGTATGCAGCAAACCGAAAGTTGTTCGGAGTCTCGGATGAAATCCCGGACGTCACGAGGAGTTCCGAAATGGTCCGGATGTAAAGAATTATATATGGGAAGTCGACTTTCGGTCATCGGGAAAGTTTCGGGGGTCACCGGTATTGTACCGGGACCACCGGAAGGGTCCTGGTGGTCCACCGGGTGGGGCCACCTATCCCAGAGGGCCCCATGGGCTGAAGTGGGAGGGGAACCAGCCCCTGGTGGGCTGGTGCCCCCCCCCCTTGGGAGCCCCCTGCGCCTAGGGTTGGGAACCCTAGGGGAGGGGGCGCCTCCACTTGCCTTGGGGGGCAAGGCACCCCCCTTGGCCGCCGCCCCCCCTAGGAGATCCCATCTCCTAGGGCCGGCGCCCCCCTGGGGACCCTATATATAGAGGGGGGAGGGGGGCAGCCGCACCCTTGCACTTGGCGCCTCCCTTCCCCCTTGCTACACCTCTCCCTCCCGCAGACGCTTGGCGAAGCCCTGCGGGGATCCCTGCTGCATCCACCACCACGCCGTCGTGCTGCTGGATCTTCATCAACCTCTCCTTCCCTCTTGCTGGATGAAGAAGGAGGAGACGTCACGCTGACCGTACGTGTGTTGAACGCGGAGGTGCCGTCCGTTCGGCGCTAGGATCTTCGGTGATTTGGATCACGACGAGTACGACTCCCTCAACCCCGTTCTCTTGAACGCTTCCGCTCGATCTACAAGGGTATGTAGATGCACTCCTCTCCCTCGTTGCTAGATGAACTCATAGATTGATCTTGGTGAAACCATAGGAAATTTTTTATTTTCTGCAACGTTCCCCAACACAGGTTTCCTTAGAGGTGGAGTCTGTGTTCAGCTCTACCGCCGATGGGTATGCGGCCTCCATGGCGGGGTCCATCCACCCATCCTCAGGTGACGCGATCTACCCTGGATTTAGGTCCAGAGCTACTGCAGGTGCGCTCTCCCGAATACTGTCCGACAGCAGATTTAAGTCGTGCTCGTCGTGACTGTTCGGCGCTCCTGGCGTAGGCCCGAATACGTCGAAGATCAAGTCTCCGCGGATATCAGCCGTGTAATTCAAGTTTCCAAATCTGACCAGATGGCCAGGGGCATAACTGTCGATCTTCTCCAGATGGCCAAGCGAATTGGCCCGCAGTGCGAAGTCGCCAAACACAAAGATCTGTCCGAGGAGAAAAGTCTCACCCTGGACTGCGTCGTTGTTGATGATTGGAGGAGCCATCGAGCCCTGCAGCGACGACACAAAGGAACTCTCAATGAAAGCACCAATGTCGGTGTCAAAACCGGCGGATCTCGGTTAGGGGGTCCCGAACTGTGTGTCTAAGGCTAATGGTAACAGGAGGCAGGGGACACGATGTTTTACCCAGGTACAGGCCCTCTCGATGGAGGTAATACCCTACTTCCTACTTGATTGATCTTGATGATATGAGTATTACAAGAGTTGATCTACCATGAGATCGTAGAGGCTAAACCCTAAGAGCTAGCCTATGATTCTGATTGTTGTTGTCCTACGGACTAAACCCTCCGATTTAGATAGGCACCGGAGGAGGCTAGGGTTACATAGAGTCGGTTACAAAGAAGGAGATCTAACATCCTAATCGCCAAGCTTGCCTTCCACCCAAAGGAGAGTCCCATCCGGACACGGAATGAAGTCTTCAATCTTGCATCTTCATAGTCCAATAGTCCGGCCAAAGTATATAGTCCGGCTGTCCGGATACCCCCTAATCCTGGACTCCCTAACCGAGATCCGTCGGTTTTGATACTGACATAGGTGCTTTCATTGAGAGTTCTACTGTGTCGTCGCGATAAGGCTTGATGGCTCGTCTCGTTGTCAAGGACAACATCACCTCTGGGGGAGCCCTGGCTCTAGGCCAAACTCTCCGACTAGGCGGCTTCGTCATGACCGCCCGATCGGCTGCCGTGCCGACAATGACTTCTCGGGTCATCAAAAACAGCATCCATGTCAATTCGAAACTCGCTGAATAGATGGATCCAATGGAGCTCTCCTCCCTTAATGAGCTCTTGGATTGCATCGTCGCTCTGGAAATCGCTAGGGACTATGATCGGATTGGGTTTAATCCCGACCAAAGGGATATTAACTCTCCACCGGTCACCCATGAGATAGCAGTAGTGGAAGAGCCACACATGGATTATCCCTCTATTTTGAGGATGAACTATGTCCGGATTACCGAGAACTTTGAGCCGGATACCCGTTTGCGGGAGGACATGACCCAAACCCCGAACCTAGAATCGGGCGGCGGGCCAGAAAAATTGGGCAACATCCCGAAGCCCGAGCTGCCAAGCCCGGAAGCTCATCTGCCCCTGGGTGTCAGATCAGATCAGAATTCGGATTTAAATCTGCCCACCCACCCAGACTTATGCAATCTTTCCCATATCAGACAAGAGCCCCAAGAGACAGTACATCACTACTGGGCCAGATTCCTCCTTGTGATAAACAAGGTCAAGGACTATCGCGAGGAAGATGCAATCTCACTTTTTTGCAAAAAATGCACGAACTAAGGGATCCTCAACGCTATAAGTTGCCGTGACATAGTACACTTTGCTGACTTAGCGGCCATAGTACAGAAGTATTGTGCGATGGAAAGCGCCTGGAAAACCCAAACAAACTTCTGGGATAATCCGGCTCTCACTAAACCCTTCGTCCAAACTAAAAGGGTAAACTCTCGTAAGTCACCCGATTCAATTCCCAAAAAACCAAAGCCCGCTCTAGGGCATGGAACCGTATTGGAGGAATGGCTCAATGGGCCATGCAAAATTCATAGCACATCGGATGCCATGCCAACGCATAGCCTTAGAGCATGTTGGATACTTCGGCAGGTAGCAAAGAGCGGCGAGGATCTCCTTGTAAACCATAGAGCAGAACAACATCCCGCCGAAGACAACAATGCGGTACTAATAGTCTTCGAGACGTTTGCCTCAAATAATAGGCGCAAGTGAGCTCATCGCAGTTTCGCTGAAGTTTTCCACGTGGCAAAAATAAATCTGTGGAGCGACACTGCTATAACCTTCAGTGCCAGTGACGAACCTCAATTCCAAACAGTCCGGGCACAAGCCGATTTGGTCCTTAGCCCAATCGTGGACGGCTTCTGGCTCACTAAAGTGCTCATGGACGGCGGAAGCGGATTAAACCTCATCTACGAGGAAACCCTCAACAAGATGGAAATTGACAAAAGCCGCATTGAGCAAAGCAGCACGACCTTCAGGGGAATCATCCCTAGTCGGGAGGCATGGTGTGCGGGAAAAATCACACTGGATGTGGTATTCGGCACGCCGGAAAATTATAGGTCCAAAGAAATCACGTTCCAAGTGGCCCCGTTCAGCAGCGGATACCACGCCCTCTTAGGGCGGGACGCATTCACGAGCTTTCAAGCTATACCCCATTATGGGTACATGAAGCTCAAAATGCCCGGACCCAATGGAATCATCACTCTAGCTAGTGATACGGACGTCACACTCCGCATCGAAAATAAAACTGTCGCACTAGCCCTGGAGGCATTATCCGAAGCCCTCGCGGCCGAAGAACTAACAACGCTGCATGCCATAGTGGACAGAGACGATGTGATACTCGACAAGCGACCCAAGTCCACCTCTTTCAAGATCATGGACAAGATAGTCAAATTCCAGGTCCACCCAACGGACCCCACAAAGACAGCTTCCATTGGGACACAGTTGAACCCCACAATGGACACCGCACTACGAGACTTCCTATGCGAGAACTAGAACATTTTTGCCTGGCATCCTTCAGACATGTCGGGCATCCCACGCAGGCTGGCCGAACACAGCCGCAATATACTGAAAGGATACAAGCCAGTCAAGCAGACTCTTAGGCGCTTCTCAGAGCCTAAGCGGCAAGCCATGGGAGAAGAGCTAGCCAAGCTACTCGAGGCCGGATTCATCAGAGATATAAAACATCCGGATTGGCTAGCAAACCTGGTAATGGTACCAAAGAAGGACAAATCTTGGCGCCTATGTGTCGATTTCAAAGACCTCAATAAGGCTTGCCCTAAGGATCCCTTCCCCCTCCCTTGCATTGACCAAATCATTAACGCCACCGCAGGACACGACTCACTATGTTTCCTCAACGCATACTCCGGATACCATCAGATAAAGATGGCAGAATCCGACCAAGCCATAACGGCCTTCATAACACCATATGGCCCCTTCTATTTCAACACTATGCCTTTCGGGCTAAAAAACGCCGACGCAACCTATCAACGCATGATTCAGACATGCTTGGAGAAGCAAATCGGCAAAACAGTGGAGGCATACATGGACAACGTGGTCATCAAAACAAGACACGTCGAAACTTTAATAGATGACTTGAGACTCACGTTCGACAATCTCCGAACATACGACATCAAGCTCAACCCGGAAAAATGTGTTTTTGGCGTACCCTCCAGGAAGTTGCTCGGTTTCATCATTTCCAATAGAGGAATCAAAGCAAATCCAGCAAAAATCCAAGCTCTGTTGCAGTTGGCTATCCCAACAGACCTCAAGCAGATCCAGAAACTAACTGGATGTGTGGCTGCCTTAAGCCACTTTATCTCCCAATTAGGAGAAAAGGCACTACCTCTTTATCGCCTTCTTCGACGCGCCAAACACTTTGAGTGGACGGATGCGGCCACGGCCGGACTGGAAGAAATAAAGACCCTATTGGCCAGCAATCCAGTCCTGACCGCGCCAAATACTGGCGAACCTATGCTATTATACATAGCTGCAACACACCAGGTTGTAAGCGCAGTGCTCGTCGTCGAACGAGAAGCAGACAGACACAAGTTCCCGCTCAAAAAGCCGGTATATTACATGTCCACTGTCCTCACTCCATGCAAATCCCGATACCCACACTATCAAAATATAGCATACGCGGTCTTCATGGCATCCCGGAAGCTATGACACTACTTCCAAGAGTGTTCGATTACGGTGGCCTCCGAAGTACCACTCAATGACATAATAAACAACCACGACGCCACAGGCCAGATTGCTAAATGGGCTATCGAGCTCCTTCCGTTCGACATAACATACAAACCACGGCGAGCCATCAAGTCGCAAGTACTGGCTGACTTTGTCGCTGAATCGACAGAAGCAGAACTCCCTAAAGAGTATGGCGCGTACTCCAGTTGGATCATGCACTTCGACGGCTCTAAAATGCTGGCCGGATTGGGAGCGGGTGTTGTCCCGACATCCCCGACCGAAGACACGGTCCAATATGTACTCCAAATATTATACACAGACTCCAACAATGCAGCTGAATACGAGGCTCTGTTGCATGGTCTTCGGATGGCAGTCTCTATGGGCATTCAATGCCTAGAAGTGCGCAGGGACTCGAACCTCGCAATATCACAAATAAATGGAGACTTTGATGCCAAAAATGTCAACTCGGTTCGAGGGGCTCGAATTCAACCATGTGGTCCGAGAAAACAATCAAGCGGCGGATATCCTCGCCCGCATCGGGGCTAAACGCGACCCCGTCCCACCTAATATCTTCTTGGAAAGGCTGTTCAAGCCATCCGTGGTATGGGAAGGGGAGACCGGCAATACCAGTCCGGCTCCAAACACAACCCCAGATTTCGAACCATCTGACGTAATCAGAGGCTCTGCCATCAAAATAACACCTTCGGCCCACGAAATCATGACTGTCATCACCCCGTGGACCGAGCCCTTCTTGGCCTACCTAAATAGGCAAGAGCTCCCCGAGGACCAAAATGGGGCACGTTGTATTGTGCGGTGTTCCAAGGCCTACAAAGTCCATGAGGGAGAGCTCTATAAGAAAAGTGCCACCAGAGTGCTCCAAAGATGCATCTCCGAAGAGGAAGGGCGGCAGCTCTTGGCTGAAATCCATGCCAGACTCGGCGGGCACCATGCTGCAGCCCGAGCACTTGTAAGCAAGGCCGTACGGGTTTTTACTGGCCAACAGCCCGGGCAGATGCACAGGACCTTGTCCAACATTGCGTCGGTTGCCAACTCTTCACCAATCAGAGCCATATGCCCCCTATCGCTCTCCAAACAATCCCCATAACTTGGCCCTTCACGGTCTAGGGGCTGGATATGGTCGGACCTCTTAAAGGGGGAAGCCATAAGAAAAAATACTTATTGGTCATGGTGGACAAGTTCACCAAATGGATAGAAGCCAAACCAGTTAAAACGGCTGAATCCGGACCAGTGATAGACTTCATATCAGGGGTTGTACACCGTTATGGCGTCCCCCATAGCATCATCACTGACAATGGCTCAAACTTCACAGCCGATGAGGTGAAAAATTGGTGCGGCAACATGGGCATTAAGCTCGATTACCCCTCCGTCTATCATCCCCAAATAAACGGTCAAGTCGAACATGCAAATGGTCTCATCATGAGCGGCATCAAACCCAGACTAGTGCAATCCTTGAAGGAATCGGACACGCACTGGGTCGAGGAGCTCGACTCCGTACTATGGGGGCTGCGGACCACGCCGAATCATACCACCGGATACACACCATTTTTTATGGTGTACGGTGCAGAAGCAGTACTACCCTGCGACATAATCCATGACTCACCTCGCATGCGCATGTACGAAGAGAAGGAAGCCGAGCTAGATCGGCAGGACAACTTAGATGCCCTAGAGGAGGAGTGTGACGTCGCAAAAGCCCGTTCCGCATTCTATCAGCAGCAGGCTCGTAGGTATCAAAGCAGAGAAGTGTGGGCCAAAACTTATAACATTGGCGAAGTCGTTCTACGCCTACCGAAGAAGAAGAAGGACAAGCTCAAACCCAAGTGGGAGGGTCCCTTCATCATTGATAAAGTTCTCACTGGAGGAGCGTACCGTCTGTGCAATACATCCGATAACAGACTCAAGCCGAACCCATGGAACACGGCCAGACTCCGGAGATTCTACGCCTAGTGCCGAACTCAGTGTTCGTCTCCTTACCTCCGCTCTTTCAATTATGTTCTCCTTTTTCCTTTCTCGCCCTCTTTACCTTCTTCACATAAGGCCTTAAATAATGTGCGGACGCTTGGATCGCTCTGGTCGCACGATGTGTGCTCACTATACCTGGGGGCTTCCTATACAGAAGCTAAATAATCTCACTTTTATGGCTTCCTGCCTACCACATATGCGTCTCTTTTCCATATGTGCCTTTTCTTCACCATTATATGCATCGATATGACTTCAGATTTGGCCATGCTGGGTTGACTTGCTCTTGTGTTTATGCCCTACGTTCTCGTTAATTCGGCTAGGGCATAAGGGGAGCACCTCTACGATTGTTACTGTCGGTTCAGCCGGATGTGTACCTCAGATTGGGTGAAGCCGAAAGCTAGCGTTCTTAAGGGAATATTCGATCGGTGAACAAAATATGTTTTTTAGTTTATTACAACGTGAATCCCCAGATGTTTTGTATCCTGCGCTTCAGTTCGCAGTTTGGACATGCACATCGATGCATGCGTATCCAGGGAAAGGAACCCCTAATGGAACTATTCTCTCTGGAAGATGTTTCTTACTACCCATGTAATATAACATAACTAGTTGGGTACTTGTCTGTTCAAGCACTTATGACCCCTACGCCTGGTTTCCACGCATACCCCGGTTTTACATAACTGAGCGGGTATTCGGATACACTTCGGACTGTCGGGTCCGGGGGCTGAAGTGAAAAGGTCCGCCATGACAAATGATTTTCAATCTGGCTAGGGACTACATATGTCGATTGAATTACATAGTCACTTGGACTGGCTATATTCTTCCTCTATACCATCCAACAGGTTGTCTAGCCTACAATCCTGTTGGGAATACTTTGTGGCTAATGCTATTTGGTCATACACCAGACTTACGAGAATCTCTTGCCCATCTGGCCCCACAGGTCTGACTTCGGCCATATGGTTCGGGTCAGCCTTAGCGTATCGCGTCTTCACCATGGACCAAGCTTCCCTTGCACCTTGTCGGCAGGCTAATACCTTCCATAACCGGAAGCGCCGCCGTGCTCCTTTGAGCATACCCACAAGCTCCCCCATGCCTCCTGGCAGGGAAGCAGATGGCCACAAGGCCTGGGCAATACCCTGCATCACCTGCCGAGCTCGTTCGTGCAGTTGTGAGAGATCTTGCAGCAAATCGCCTGCGGACCCGGGCATCTCCTCTTCAGGACGGCCCATTAGCATACCTACAAACATAACTCTATTAATACGCTTCCTCGCCGAACTGTACTGCAGTTTGTTTAAGCACTTACCATAAATGTCGCGACAAAGCCTCATGTTCTCCTTCACGGAGTCTGCAAGCTGAGCTCGAACATCTGCTAATTCGACGCTCAGCCGTATGTTGGCATCTTGGAGATTGTTTTTCTCCTGCCTAACCTGCGTAAGCACACGCTCGCCAGCCTTTAGTTGTCTTTGGAGATGTGACTCGCTATCTTTTACGATCTCCGAATTCTCTCCGGGATTGTCTGCAAAACCTTCTGTTAGACTTATAAAGCATGCCGAATACTAACTGGTATATGTCCTTAAACTTTCTCTATTGAAGACAAGTATTACCAGATGAGGCCTTCTGGGATTACTCTAGTTTGGCAACTGCGACCCTTAGCTGGGTCTTGCATTCCTCTAGCTCTTGAGATAAATGGATATTCTTCTCTACAAAAACCTGTGCATACAATGATCCTTAAATCAGTTGTTCCAACTATTTCAAGTCTCAGGGGCTACTGATATACATGCTTATCAAATCTTCTTACCCGTATATCCTTTGCATACTGGTCCGTCGCTCGGGCGAATCCATCTTGAGCAGCTCGGATGTATGCGTCTCCTGAATTGAAGGCATTGAATGCCTCTTCGGAAACGATACCATCACGGAGTACGACCCATCAGCGCCGGTGATTCATGGCGCTCTCTACTTCAGAATTTGTGGCGGAGAGCCTATCCGCATCCTCTGTCGGAGGACAATTCGGTGTCGTCCCCACATTAGCCTCCTCTCGCGAGGCCGGTTCTGGAATCCGGCTGGTGGAGGCCTGGCCGGCAGGATCTCCGAATATAGTCCGGCGACTACTTTTTCTGCCAGGACATGATGGATGTTGTTACATTTCAAAGATGATAATCACAGAGCAGATTTTAAATTATACCTCTACGACGGTGTTTCAACCCTGACCGCCTTCCTCTTGAGCCTGCCTGGCCCGGATGCCCTTTGCTGATGAGCCCCTAGGGGCTCGGCGCCGCATCCCAATGGTCGTCTCTATAAAAATATGATATATGTGCATAAGGTATGGTATAAAGAAGGATATCCTCTTTGGAGGTTAGGACTTCAGCTTCGCTTACACATGATGCAGGGAGCAGTTTGGCATAATCGGCAATAATGGCCACCAAGGTGCCGTCGCAGCTTGCCTGATAAAATGTCCCATCGACAAGCTCTACAGATATATCCGGACCTTCTTCAAGTCCGGGGTCGAGAGCCTGGCCAGGATCCTCTGGCTGCGGAGAGGGGTTGTTGAACTCTTTCACCGCCTTCCTCAGTTCCTGCTTTGAAACAGCAGGGTAAATGATTGTGATGAAGGATGCAAGAATGGATAGAGTTGAGTAAAGAGTAACGGCTTACCCAGCTTGGGGAGTTGTACATGGAAAATCCATCCCGCGGCTTAATACGGAGGAACTCCTCTTCTTCTCCTTTATATAAATCGGATAGTATTCTCGCCAGAGCGGTGGCGGAGTCTGGACCTTTACGGCCGCAGCGGGTGGCATCGTCTTCCCCGTTGAAGTGCCACATGGGCTTCCCCCGATATTGAAGTGGCTGCACCCCCCGCATTATGCATATTGACATAACTTCGATTATTGTCAGTCCTGATTGGGCCAGTGTCTTTATCCTGCCCATCAGGAAGTGGACTTCTCTGTCATCCTCCTCCTGGGGACTCCGAGGGCGCCATCTTTGGCGTTTCTTCAGCGGAGCATTATTAAACTCAGGAAGGCCCGTCCGGATTGGGTCTGGAAGGGGAACGTCATATACATAAAACCACTCGGAGGGCCAGTCTTCAGATGCCTTCTTTGGAGTGCCGGATAGGTATCCGGTCTGGGCGATGCGCCATATTTCAGCTCCGCCCACTTGATATATAGATCCCCCCTGATTAGGAGGGATGAGGCAGAATAACCTCTTCCATAACTCAAAGTGAGCCTCGCAGCCCAGGAATAACTCGCAGAGGGCAACGTATCCTGCGATGTGCAGCACGGAGGCGGGGGTAAAGTTATGCAACTGGAGGCCGTAGAACTCCAAGATCCCACGGAGGAATGGGTGGATTGGAAACCCAACTCCTCTTAGCAAACATGGGACGACGCATACCCGCTCCCCCTGAGATGGGTTAGGAGATCTCTCCACTTGTGCCCCGCCATTATAGGTGGCTAGTCCGGCTCGGACGGGGACCATGTATGCAGGTGGAAGAAACCCTTGGGTCTGCAACTCTACTAAACGGCTGTGGGGGACAGAACACTTTTCCCAATCACCTGGCTTAGAGCTAAGGGAGCGAGAAGAGGAGCTGCGGCGACCGGCCATAATGGAATGGTTTTTTCCGGATGCGCTCTGATGAATGCTTGCTTGAGGGGAGAAGGTGAGGTTTGGATCTGAGGATCCCCGTCTCTTCAAATAGACGGTTTGCTTACAGGGTCAGGGTGGCAAATGTAAAAATGCTCCGGCTCCTCGTATTCGCTCGACACGTGGAGATGGCCATTATTGGAGCACAGAAGCCGAGGAGTACAACATTAATGAGAAGCCAGACACTGTTTGCTACAACAAGTACTCTGGATTTAGAGAAGAACCCGCCTTGCAATGCCAAAGACAATCTGCGCACCGGACTCATCGTCATTGAAGCCTGGTTTGAGGGCTACTAAGGGAGTCCTGGATTAGGGGGTATCCGGACAGCCGGACTATATACTTTGGCCGGACTGTTGGACTATGAAGATACAAGATTCAAGACTTCGTCCCGTGTCCGGATGGGACTCTCCTTTGCATGGAAGGCAAGCTTGGCGATTCGGATGTTAGATCTCCTTCCCTGTAACCGACTCTATGTAACCCTAGCCTCCTCCAGTGTCTATATAAACCGGAGGGTTTAGTTCGTAGGACAAGAACAATCATAATCATAGGCTAGCTCTTAGGGTTTAGCCTCTACGATCTCATGGTAGATCAACTCTTGTAATACTCATATCATCAAGATCAATCAAGCAGGAGTAGGGTATTACCTCCATCGAGAGGGCCCGAACCTGGGTAAAACATCGTGTCCCATGCCTCCTATTACCATTAGCCTTAGACGCACAGTTCGGGACCCCCTACCCGAGATCCGCCGGTTTTGACACCGACAACGGGTGTAAGACAGTTTTACACACGCAGAATACTCAGGTTAAACTTGACGAGCCTAGCATATGCAGATATGGCGTCGGAACACTAAGACCGAAAGGTCGAGCGTCAATCATATAGTAGATATGATCAACATAGTAATGTTCACCATTGAAAACTACTCCATCTCACGTGATGATCGGACATGGTTTAGTTGATTTGGATCACGTGATCACTTAGATGATTAGAGGGATGTCTATCTAAGTGGGAGTTCTTAAGTAATATGATTAATTGAACTTTAATTTATCATGAACTTAGTCCTGATAGTATTTTGCAAATAATGTTGTAGATCAATAGCTCGGGTTGTTGCTTCCCTATGTTTTATATGTGTTCCTAGAGAAAACTAAGTTGAAAGATGATAGTAGCAATGATGCAGACTGGGTCCATGATCTGAGGTTTATCCTCATTGCTGCATAGGGGAATTATGTCCTTGATGCACCGCTAGGTAACAGACCTATTGCAGGAGTAGATGCAGATGTTATGAATGTTTGGCTAGCTCAATATGATGACTACTTGATAGTTTAGTGCACCATGCTTAACGGTTTAGAATCGGGACTTCAAAGACATTTTGAACATCATGGACCATATGAGATGTTCCAGGAGTTGAAGTTAATATTTCAAGCAAATACCCGAGTTGAGAGATATGAAGTCTCCAACAAGTTCTATAGCTAAAAGATGGAGGAGAATAGCTCAAGCAGTGAGCATGTGATCAGATTGTCTGAGTACTACAATCGCTTGAATCAAGTGGGAGTTTATCTTCCAGATAAGATAGTGATTGACACAGTTCTCTAGTCACCATCACCAAGTTACTAGAACTCCGTGATGAACTATAGTATGCAAGGGATGACGAAAACGATTCCTGAGTTCTTCGTGATGCTAAAATCGACGAAGGTAGAAATCAAGAAAGAGAATCAAGTGTTGATGATTGACAAGATCACCAGTTTCAAGAAAAGGGCAAAGGGAAAGAAAGGGAACTTCATGTAGAATGGCAAGCAAGTTATCACTTCCGTGAAGAAGCCCAAAGCTAGACTAAAGCCTAAAACTTAGTGCTTCTACTACAAAGGAAATGGTCACTGGAAGCGGAAATGTCCTGAATATTTGGTGGATAAGAAGGATGGCAAAGTCAACAAAGGTATATTTGATATACAGGTTATTGATGTGTACCTTACTAGTGTTTGTAGTAGACCCTGGGTATTTGATACTTGTTCGGTTGCTAAAAATTAGTAACTCGAAACAGGAGTTATAGAATAAACAGAGACTAGTTGAGGGTGAAGTGATGATGTGTGTTGGAAGTGATTCCAAGATTGATATGATCATCATCGCACACTCCTTATACTTTTGGGATTAGTGTTAAACCTAGATAAATGTTATTTGGCATTTGCGTTGAGCATGAATATGATTTGATCATGTTTATTGCAATACGGTTATTCATCTAAAGTCAGGGAATAATTGTTGTTCTGTTTACATGAATAAAACCTTCGATGGTCATACACCCAATGAAAATAGTTTGTTGGATCTTGATCGTAGTGATACACATATTCATAATATTGATGCCAAAAGATGCAAAGTTGAAATGACAGTGCAACTTATTTGTGGCACTGCCGTTTGGGTCATTTTGGTGTAAAGCGCGTGAAGAAACTACATAAAGATGGACTTTTGGAATCACTTGGTTATGAATCATTTGATGCTTGTGAACCGTGCCTTTTGGGCAAGATGACTAAAACTCCGTTCTCTAGAACAATGGAACGAGCTACTGACTTGTTGGAAATAATACATACCAATGTATGCGGTCCAATGAGTGTTTATGCTCGTGGCGGGTATCATTATTTTCTGACCTTCACAGATGATTTGAGCAGATATGAGTATATCTACTTAATGAAACACAAGTCTGAAACATTTGAAAAGTTCAAAGAAATTCAGAGTGAAGTGGAGAATCATCGTAACAAGAAAATAAAGTTTCTAAGATCTGATCGTGGAGGAGAATATTTGAGTTACGAGTTTGGCCTTCGTATAAAACAATGTGGAATAGTTTCACAGCTCACGCCACCTGGAACACCACAGCATTATGGTGTGTTCGAACGTCGTAACTGCACTTTATTGGATATGGTGCGATCTATGATGTCTCTTATCGGTTTACCACTATTGTTTTGGGTTATGCATTAGAGACAGCTGCATTCAAGTTAAATAGGGCACCATCTAAATCCGTTGAGACGACGCCGTATGAACTATGGTTTAGCAATAAACCTAAGCTGTCATTTTTTAAAGTTTGGGGTTGCAATGCTTATGTGAAAAAGTTTCAGCATGATAAGCTCAAACCCAAATCGAAGAAGTGTGTCTTCATAGAATACCCAAAAGAGACTATTGGGTACACCTTCTATCACAGATCCGAAGGCAAGATCTTTGTTGCTTAATATGGATCCTTTCTAGAGGAGGAGTTTCTCTCGAAAGAAGTGAGTGGGAGGAAAGTAGAACTTGATGAGGTAACTATACCTACTCCCTTATTGGAAAGTAGTTCATCACAAAAATTTGTTCCTGTGATTCTTACACCAATTAGTGAGGAAGCTAATGATGATGATCATGTAACTTCATATCAAGTTACTACCGAACCTCGTAGGTCAACCAAAGTAAGATCCGCACCAGAGTGGTACGGTAATCCTGTTCTGGAGGTCATGTTACTTGACCATGGCGAACCTACAAACTATGAGGAAGCGATGATGAGCCCAGATTCCGCGAAATGGATTGAGGCCATGAAATCCAAGATGGGATCCATGTATGAGAACAAATTATGGACTTTGGTTGACTTGCCCGATGATCGGCAAGCCATTGAGAATAAATGGATCTTCAAGAGGAAGACGAACGCTGATAGTAGTGTTACTATCTACAAAGCTCGAATTGTCGCAAAAAGGTTTTCGACAAGTTCAAGGTGTTGACTACGATGAGATTTCCTCACTCGTGGCGATGCTTAAGTCTGTTCGAATCATGTTAGCATATTGCCGCATTTTATGAAATCTGGCAAATGGATAAACAAAACTGCATTCCTTAATGGATTTATTAAAGAAGAGTTGTATATGATACAACCAGAAGGTTTTGTCAATCCTAAAGGTGCTAACAAAATATGCAAGCTCCAGCGATCCATCTATGGACTGGTGCAAGCATCTCAGAGTTGGAATATACGCTTTGATAAGTTGATCAAAGCATATAGTTTTATACAGACTTGCGGTGAAGCTTGTATTTACAGGAAAGTGAGTGGGAGTATTACAACATTTCTGATAAAGTATATGTGAATGACATATTGTTGATCAGAAATAATGTAGAATCTTCTGGAAGGCATAAAGGAGTATTTGAAAGGAGTTTTTCAAATAAAGACCTCAGTGAAGCTGCTTACACATTGAGCATCAAGATCTATAGAGATAGATCAATACGCTTGATAAGATTTTTCAATGAGTACATACCTTGATAAGATTTTGAAGTAATTCAAAATGGAACAGTCAAAGAAGGAGTTCTTGCATGTGTTGCAAGGTGTGAAGTTGAGTAAGACTCAAAACTCGACTATGGCAGAAAATAGAAAGAGAATGAAAAGTCATTCCCTATGCCTCAGTCATAGGTTCTATAAAGTATGCTATGTCGTGTACCAGACCTATTGTATACAATTTTGATCTAGGAGTAGATCACTGGACAGCGGTTAAGAATATCCTTAGTGAGGACTAAGGAAATGTTTCTCGATTATGGAGGTGATAAAAGAGTTCGCCGTAAAGAGTTACATCGGTGCAAGCTCTTACACCAATCCAGATGACTCTAAGTCTCAATCTGGATACATATTGAAAGTGGGAGCAATTATCTAGAGTAGCTCCGTGCAGAGCATTGTAGAAATAGAATATTTGCAAAATACATACGGCTCTGAATGTGACAGACCCGTTGACTAAACTTCTCTCACGAGCAAAACATGATCATACCTTAGTACTCTTTGGGTGTTAATCACATAGCGATGTGAACTAGATTATTGACTCTAGTAAACCCTTTGGGTGTTGATCACATGACGATGTGAACTATGGGTGTTAATCACATACAGATGTGAATATTGGTGTTAAATCACATGATGATGTGAACTAGATTATTGACTCTAGTGCAAGTGGGAGTCTGGAGGAAATATGCCCTAGAGGCAATCATAAAGTTATTATATATTTCCTTATATCATGGTAAATGTTTATTATTCATGCTAGAATTGTATTAACCGGAAACTTAGTACATGTGTGAATACATAGACAAACATAATGTCACTAGTATGCCTCTACTTGACTAGCTCGTTGAATCAAAGATGGTTAAGTTTCCTAACCATAGACATGAGTTGTCATTTGATTAACGGGATCACATCATTAGAGAATGATGTGATTGACTTGACCCATTCCGTTAGCTTAGCACTTGATCGTTTAGTATATTGATATTGCTTTCTTCATGACTTATACATGTTCCTATGACTATGAGATTATGCAACTCCCGAATACCAGAGGAACACTTTGTGTGCTACCAAATGTCACAACATAACTGGGTGATTATAAAGGTGCTCTATAGGTGTCTCCGATGGTACTTGTTGAGTTGGCATAGATCGAGATTAGGATTTGTCACTCCAATTATCAAAGAGGTATCTCTGGGCCCTCTTGGGAATGCACATCACTATAAGCCTTGCAAGCAATGTGACTAATGAGTTAGTTGCGGGATGATGCATTACGGAATGAGTAAAGAGACTTGTCGGTAACGAGATTGAACTAGGTATCGAGATACCGACGATTGAATCTCGGGCAAGTAACATACCGATGACAAAGGGAACAACGTATGTTGTTATGCGGTTCGACCAATAAAGATCTTCGTAGAATATGTAGGAGCCAATATGGGCATCCAGGTTCCGCTATTGGTTATTGACCAGAGAGGTGTCTCGGTCATGTCTACATAGTTCTCGAACCCGTAGGGTCCGCATGCTTAAACGTTCGTTGACGATATAGTATTATATGAGTTGTGTATGTTGGTAACCGAATGTTGTTGGGAGTCCCGGATGAGATCACGGACATGACGAGGAGCTCCGAAATAGTCCGGAGGTAAAGATTCATATATTGGATGATATGGTTAGGCCAAGGGGTCAAGCCCATGAGGCTTTAGGTCAGTGCAAAAGGAGTTTTGTGGAGGCCAGGGGGCCAAACGCCGGAGACCCTGGCGTATGGCCCTGGGCCAGACGCCGAGGCCCATGGCGTCTGGACTAGACGCCAAGGATTGTGGCGTTTGGTCCTGGAGTCCGAGTGGGACTCTTGCCTTTTGTGCAAAACCGACTTTGAGGAGGCTTTTGCTCCAAGTTTCGACCCCAGGGCTCAACATATAAATAGAGGGGCAGGGCTAGCACCAAAGACACATCAAGAAACACCAAGCCATGTGCCGACAACCCCGTCCCCTCTAGTTTATCCTCCGTCATAGTTATCGTAGTGCTTAGGCGAAGCCCTGCGGAGATTGTTCTTCACCAACACCGTCACCACGTCGTCGTGCTGCCGGAACTCATCTACTACTTCGCCCCTCTTGCTGGATCAAGAAGGCAAGGACGTCATCGAGCTGAACGTGTGCTGAACGCGGAGGTGTCGTACGTTCGGTACTTGATCGGGACGGATCGTGAAGGTGTACGACTACATCAACCACGTTGATAAACGTTTCCGCTTACGGTCTACAAGGGTACGTAGACTACACTCTCCCCTCTTGTTGCTATGCATCACCATGATCTTGCGTGTGCGTAGGAATTTTTTTGAAATTACTACATTACCCAACAACGTCCATTTTGCATCATGTTTTCCTATTGGTATTTATGTTGTTTTAGTGTATAATAATGCTTTTTGGAGTAATTCTAATGCATTTTCTCTCATAATATGCAAGGTATACACAAAGGGGGAGAATTCTGGCAGCTAGAAATCTGGACCTAAAAAAGCTACGTCAGGCTACCTATTCTGCACAACTCCAAATGAGCTGAAACTTCACAAGGATTTTTATGGAATAAATAAGAATTTTTGGAGTCAATACGTACAAGAGGGGGCCCACCAGGTGGGCACAACCCACCTGGGCACGCCAGGGAGCCCAGGCGCGCCCTGGTGGGTTGTGCTCACCCAGGCCCACCTCCGGTGCCCCTCTTCTGGTATATAAGTAATTTTGACCTAGAAAAAAATAAGGAGAGGACTTCCGGGACGAAGCACCGTCGTCTCGAGGTGGAACCTAGGCAGGAGCATGTTTGCCCTTCGGCGGAGCGATTCCGCCGGGGGAACTTCCCTCCCAAAGGGGGAAATCATCGTCATCATCATCACCAACAAGTCTCCCATCTTGGGGGAGGCTATCTTGATCAACATCTTCGACATCACCAACTCCTCTCAAACCCTAGTTCATCTCTTGTGTTCAGTCTTTGTACCAGAACTATAGATTGGTGCTTGTGGGTGACTAGTAGTGTTGATTACATCTTGTAGTTGATTACTATATGGTTTATTTGGTGGAAGATTATATGTTCAGATCCATTATGCTATTTAATACCCCTCTGATCTTGAGCATGATTATCATTTGTGAGTAGTTACTTTGTTCTTGTGGTCGCGGGGGAAATCATGTTGCAAGTAATCATGTGAACTTGATATGTGTTTGATATTTTGATAATATGTATGTTGTGATTCCCTTAGTGGTGTTATGTGAATGTCGACATGACACTTCACCATATTTGTGCCTAAAGAAATTCATTGTGGAGTAGTTATTAGATGATGGGTTGCGAGAGTGACAGAAGTTTAAACCCTAGTTTATGCGCTACTCCGTAAAGGACCGATTGGATCCAAAAGTTTAATGCTATGGTTAGAATTTATTCTTAATGCTTTTCTCGTAGTTGCGGATGCTTGCGAGAGGGTTAATCGTAAGTAGGAGGTTTGTTCAAGTAAGAACAACACCTAAGCACCGGTCCACCCACATATCAAATTATCAAAGTAGCGAACACGAATTAAGCCAACATGATGAAAGTGACTAGATAAAATTCCCGTGTACCCTCAAGAACACTTTGCTTATCATAAGAGACCATTTGGCATGTTCTTTGCCTCAAAAGGATTGGGCTACCTTGCTGCACTTTTGTTACTACTATCGTTACTTGCTCATTACAAATTATCTTGCTATCAAACTACTTCGCTACTAACAATTTTAGCACTTACAGACATTACCTTGTTGAAAACCACTTGTCATTTCCTTCTGCTCCTCGTTGGGTTTGACACTCTTACTTATCGAAAAGGCTACAATTGACCCCATATATATACTTGTGAGTTATCACAGTGCTGGAGCGCACTGTAGCGCATCCAGAGCACGAGTTTGGCCGGCCTGGCAAAATTAAAGAGTGGGGGTGCGGCCACTTGTGTCCATGGGGCTTAGAATATACACTAGAGGATAGAGGAGCTACAAGGCGTGTTGGATAAAAGAAATGGGGGGAAAGTAGTGGGGTTGCCATGGGGGTGGACTTGTGGGTTTTACCCTTCAAGTCATTGAGGTTGGCCAAGGCAAAGTAGTTGGAGTAAGGTAGGGGATGAGAGGTTGCTATGGTAAAAATTTGGGGTCATTTGGATATGATTAAGTGGTCCAAACAGTAAAATTCATTACTGTGGAAGGTGATTTTTTTTTCAATTTTACCATATTTCGACAATGATATGGTCAGTGAAACTTGATTGGGGTGAAGATAGATTGAAAATCGTGTTAGGGAAATTTTATGGGAATTTTCAAAGGAATTTGAATGTTGAAACATTTCAAATCCTAGAAATTGACAGAATCCGATTTATGATGTTTTGGGCAAGATGATGCACATGACAATGTAGTGTAAATTTTATGCGGCGACCCAAAATGGTCCAAATAGGGTTGAGTAATTTGTTTAGAAATTTTAAAACAACATACGTATTTATTTCTATTTAAAATCCATCGGCCTTTAGAAAAAGCAATTTAAAATAAATGCTTAAATAACTTTCAACTTAATATTTTTTAAGAGAATAGTGGTCTTATACATGGTACACCTCAGAAATTATTTTGAATACACTTTTGTGTTGGAAATAAACACTTTTAGTTGAAAGCTCTATTTTATGGTTTTGAAAGAGAAAATGGGTTTCATTGTTTTTCTAGCCAAAATAAATTTGTATATTTTTTTGGGTTTACCCACATGGTATGGTCATTGGGAAGAGTTTGGCCAGAGGATTGGAAGAGGATGTCTATAGGGTTTTCTGTGAATTAAATTAAAAAACACCCAATAAAACAATTAAAATAAACACTTGAAATAAACAAAGCAATATTATTTCATGATTTTTTTATGATAGTAACTAATGACCGTTATTATCTTTAGTGGAGTTATGCAAAACACAAGGTGTGACACTACTCCTAGAGATCTCTCCAGCACCATTAGTCGATCACCTGTGGGAATGGACCGCACATTTGGCCTCTAAACGAGCAATTTGGAGCTTCATCCTCATGCTCATTCTTTGGAAGATATGGGACGCAAGGAATGCAAAGGTCTTTCTAAATATTCTCACGGATTCAAGCCCCCATCTCCTCACGGATTGGGAAGAACTACCGACCGTTTGTATTGTCCTTTGTTGTGTTTGGACCGTGTGTCTCATTGTGTACTTGGGTCTAGTACATGTGTAATCGAATCTCGTTGATTTGAGTGTTTTCTCTCATTTTCCCTCTCGTGTGTTCTTCGTGGGATCCCCTTCAAATCGTGAAAGATCGGCCTCTAGAGTTACACCCTCCATCACTAATAAAACCTTAATCAAACCTATTCAACTAGCCTAAAAATAAAATAAAATAACTTCAATGGAGGAATTCATTTTTTTCTCTTTTGCAAAAATTTCTATAAGTTTGAAGTTGAACTTAATTAAACAATCCAAGCAATTCTATTTGCTCACAATCAAAAGAAATTTGCCCCCCATCATATTTTCTTCCCCAAAAACGACTATATAAATGATCACGAATACGTAGAAACAGTCGTCACTTAATTTTCTTTGCCTGCTCTAAAATGATCCAACTTCACTTTTTGTATTTATATATAATCTTGCAGGTTGCATTGTCAGACCTTGCGACCTACTAACAGCAAGGCGATGAGAATTTTTGAAGGAGCCTAATCATCTCCCGCGCTTTCTCTGGCCATCTCATTTCTACTCATCATGAGGCCTGTCTGACTTGATTCCGATCTCAGCCGCGCCTGCCTGCGCCCAGCCGGCGAGTAGAGCCGGAAGAGGTCGCGCGCGGAGAAGACGGAGAGGACGGCCATGCCGACGGCGGCCGCGAGGCCACAAACCATGCCGAAGGCGCCCTGCACACAGAAGCGGGTGTAGATGTTGCAGAGCCTGCTCCACTGCAGGGGCTCCACGCCCATCAGCGCCACGAAGCATGCCTGCAGCGCCGCAACGGCGCTCGCGAACACCACGTACGCACACCCCTGCAAAGTTAAATTATACATGTGTCAACAACATACACTTTCCTTCCCTAAAAAGAAAATACACTTCCTTTTTTACAACTCCATTTTGAGCCAAAAAAAGTCACACCAGGCCTAGTTGTCGGTTCGATGTTTATTTTGGTTTTTTCTTAACTTCTAATCTATTCATCATTAATTATGATAGTGCAACGAATACTAGAAATAATAAAAATTAGATCCAGATCCGTAGACCACCTTGCGACGACTGCAAGCCTTGAAGCGAGCCGAAGGCACGTCGCCATCATTGCCCCTCTTTCACTGGAGCCGGGCAAAACTTGTTGTAGTAGACAGTCAAGGAGTTATCGTGCTAAGACACTAGAACAAATGCACCAAAACAGCAACCGCCACCATTAAAGAGAAGTTTAGATTGAAAGGATTCAACCGATAAACACACGAACAACTACCGGATCCAAGTGGATCCACCGAAGATAAACGTCGATCGAATCCCACGAGATCCAACGGAGACAAATCTCCGGTTCAATGTTTATTTCTGAAATTCGTTTGGAGTACTAAACACAAGTATTGTTATCTTTATCAAAATTTAAAGCAGGCCATACATCTTGTAATTAGTCTTGCACTTGTTACCCCCCTAATTGCGTAATTGCTCACATAACATTTTATAAAATAGTTACCTTCACATAAATTCCATGTTTTGATTCCATCATGTTTTCTCGGTTGCATATGTCAATATATACACACGATGCATTCCTAATGGAGTTGGTTGTAATGTATTTCGATGAGATTTTTGTACAAAACTGATAACCTTCGACGTCTTGGAAGAAGCACTAGTTGCTCCCCACTATGACCATTGTGAATGTACTGCACGGAGCACATGCATATGTGACGACTCGCCTCATCGTCTACGCATGGTAGTGTGCCGGTCCAGGGACCTCGTCTTCATCTCGTTCCTACCAGTCATCATCAAGGTTGGGGGCGGCATTTTCAAGTGGAGGAATGCCTAATGGGGTGTGACCCGTCTCGGTAAATATCACCATGTTCATGTTGAATGAGCACCATCTGATGCACTCCCTCTTCTCCGCCAAGTCTGCCTGCTTCTCCTTGTAATGGAGCGCCAGACGCCGTAGTCACCCACATAACCTTCCCAGTGGCTGTATGCTTGAAGATTTCGCCGGGGCAGATGGCCGAGATGTAGGCCTCATACCACTCATCACATGCCTCCTTAGCAGCGAGTCGAACTCGATGGTGCCTATTTTCGTATTCTAATCCGACCACTCATCGAGGGCGGGATCCTCCTTCGTGGCCTCCACCCTGTAAAGGCGATCCTCCTCCACTTCCTGGGCGATGAGGTTGACCTCCTCCTCCACTGTCGCCTCGTTCCACTCTTCCTCCTTGAGAGTGGCACGCAGCTCGGACAAGGAAGCGGCATGGCGATGATGAGAGGGAAGTGGAGATTGTGGGCTGCAGGGTAAGGGCTATTCGGCCATCGGTACGAGAATTGGAGCTTGTGAGCTATTCGTCCATGGCGACAATCCTTTTATAGCCGCGAGCGGCTGGTCGTGCAAAAAGAGTGGCAGATGGCGGAAAAATATGGTTGAAAACGTGATATTAATATTAATGGACAGGAGAATTTAGCACGAGGGTCGATCGCCATTAATTGACACACTTTGTGGTGCCATGGCATCTTCTGCAGTCTGCGACATTGGCAGGATCAAGAGATGGGTCACGCGGGAGAACGAGGAGGGAGCTGAAACTACCCTCCCGTAGGAGCGGTTGAGGGATGGAGGCCGCTCCATTTCAATGCTCCAGCCTTCAAATATGAAGGCTTGTGGGACGTATACGGAGCACGCTACATAATGGCAACCGAGAACGGGACGACAGCTCTCGTAGAGTTGTTTTTCAGTCAGAACATTCATATTGATACCCCAAAAAAAAAAACATTCATATTGATGATTATTATGCCGACTGGGCCAATATGACTCGTCTACTGAAGTTGCTCTTAATGTGTTTTGCTGTTGCCGTTGGCAGTGCGGCCATCAGTCCATCAAGACTCTTGTTACGCGTCGCGAGTTAAGTTTGAGAAACGACCCCGTTACGGTTGCAACCGCATGAGTTATGACCCCCCCCCCTCTCTCCATCAAACGATGTACTGTAATACGGAATTATGTATGGCGAGCAGGTCACACCAGCGACACTCTTCTCCGCCGTTCAGTGCACATGTTCAGTGCCGACATGACGCGCCAGATTATTATCTTCTAAGACGTGGACTTCACAGGGGAACAGTTGAGTAGGCGTGATTCATCAGAAATCGAAAAACCATGTCCCAAGGATAGGATAGAATTAGAAACTTAAAAGCGACATGGAGTGCTTGCAAAGCAAGGCTACCGATAAAAGGAAATGTACTAGAGGAAATGGAACGGCGGTCGACAGAGAAAGCCTTAATTGGCCAAGGTTTGGCTGTCCGATCAAAAACGACAGTCAGAAAAATCCACATCCACCCTTACCGTCCTCCTGCTGCTACCTGGCCGTGGCGAAAAGCGACCGCGCAGTGCCCACGCTCGCACCCGCCCGTCGTTGTAGCCGGCTCACGGTAATTCCACTCGATGCGTATTAATGGGAAACGGTTGGGCGCCAAGCACACGCACGCGTCCGGCCTGTTTCCTCCTTCCTTCCTTGCTGTACTCACCACGACTCTCTGGTCTAGCTAACTACGCTGAAGCTACAGGTTGCCGCTGTCCCCCGGCTGTGTTTCGCGGAAGCAAAATCAATTCAGCGGGAATTAATCGGTTTGTTGGTTACCTTGTCGAGGAGGAAACATACCCACGCGACCGCCCTGGCGCAGCTCCCGCCGTCCTCGCCGCCGGCGAAGCGGCCGCCGGAGTATAGCCGCTTGAGGAGCCGCGCGGCGTGGTACCCTGCGGCCACGGCCGCCGCCACGATCAGCACCCTGGCACACGCAGCGAGTATCCGAGGCGAGCGATCAGTGATCAGGATCGTGGTGAAAGCTTGGTCGTACATCTCGCGCGCGCGCGCGTGTACGTACCAGAGGGCCTCGACGTCCTTGGGTACGGCCTTCTTCCGGACGAAGAGCACCGTCTTGGTCTGCGCGCTCAGGCCCAGGAGCAGCGCGGACGCCGCAGACGCCGCCGTGCACGCGCCCCGGAGGAGGCTCTCCGCCCTGTCCGACGTCACCGCCGCCTGCAGCCTCGCCACCGCCCCCATGTCGCCCAGCTCGCGCGGCCGGTCGAGCCTCGCTCGCTGGGTCTCTGCCTCGCTGCGGAGTGCGCTGGCGGGGCGGAGCGGAGCTAGCTGCCTGGCCAACTGTTTGATCTTTGTGGAGCCGGAGTAGCGGACGTTGGTCCCGCGCGCGCGCGGAAAGCGTTGGGCCAGCGCGCGTACTTATATCACCGATCCATCGGTTCCCATCAATGGGGCTGTGGCGGTGCAAAACACTTGAAAGTACGTGAGCGTTGAGGCCACCATGTATGGGATTTAAAATTTCTCACCAAATTGTGTTGAATTTCATGGGCTTCACTATAACTTATAACTAGAGATACTTATGACCGTGGGGCAGCTTTATAAAATGTCATGGCCTAGAGCATGTCCAACAAATTGTGAGCTTCATTATGGGTAGTACTAGTGTCTATGTCATCAGCCAATAATGCACCACATAGTTGCTCTAATCACGTGTATTTTAAGTTGAGCTATAGGCAGAATAATAAAACATAGTACCTCTGTCCGGAATTACTTGAAGCTGTTGTCTCAGCGTTAAGTAATTCCGGATGGAGGTAGTATATCTTTTCACCAAGAGTATGTGCTTGGCTCGCTGGCATATGAGCATACAAGCGAGCTCTCCCTACTCTTTTATTCTCTGCCATGTCATCACATATTCTGCATGGTAAATTTTACAATTGTTACCGCCGCCAACAGTATTGACAATGATTTGTGCCACCTGGATCCCGTATGGGATTGTCCTGCGGATCTTTTATATTGTGATCACATAGATCTGCAAGCACGGTCTGATTGCGATTAGCAGAGTTTCAGGCAGCAAACTGAAGAAAGACAAACGAAAAATTCAAAGCTCGAACTCATGAGCATATGAAAATACGCTCAGAACTAAGAGAACAAAGTTGATGCTATTTTGGAATTAACCAGATAAGTTGGATGAAGTGAAGAGCAATCCAGAATCCTATTTTGTATACGGAAGTTGTACAACTGATATTGGAATTCACCCATGGTGAAGGTAGTTCTCCAAACAATTATGTAGCGTGTGAGCTTCACCGCTATAAAACATGCTGAACAAGGTTCCCAATTTTACCTCTCTAGCCCTCATAGTTTATGCTTGTAATAGTACATGCGTTACTCGAACTTATATGCTACATTGACAGAGATTGTGATCATGGTGTGAAAGCCGGTGTAGCCATCTGCGTTTGCTTACAGTTACGGGTAGCCTTCGCAGCTTTGGGCGTCAACGAGAATGCATAAAGGGTCAACCACCTCGAATACGATGCATAGCAGCTTGAAACATCAACCATGATTAAAAACTTCAAAAAAAAAACAAAACAAGAGATGCTACATCTACTAATTAGGGAGGAAAGGTATCGGACTGAGGTTGAAGGCTTAGAAGAAAAATCAAGGGGGGTAGGGGCTAATCAGGTGTGGACACGTACCTGATGTCAAAACAAAAAGTGTGGACACGTACCTCCGTACCTTCCGTCCGTAAGCTGGCATTCGTTGATTACATTTTCTAAAAAAAAAGTAATTGATATTTTTGAAATGTGCTCCAGCTTGCCCTCCATTCGACTAGAAGATGTCCACGTCCCTTCAGCTCAACTTCTCATAAATGGCATACTTGATTGCAACAAATACTCACTGTATGATCACTTGACAAAAGAGGCCAATAACATAATGCCGGTGTACCACCCCAACAAAACAATTTATAGCATCACAAAAACGTTCTCCCAGAAGTTATGGACCCCAACCGATTAATAGCCACAAAAGCATAATACTGTTGTGCCGAATGGAGGCACACCCCGAGCACGAGGAGACTCGTGTTCTGGTGGTCCCGTGCGCGGTACGTGCACTTAGCAAACCAAAAAAAAGCATAATACTGTTAACATCAATTCACACCGTCTTCTACAGTAATATTCTGCACAAATTAAGCTAAACGGAAACAAGCTAAACAAGAATTTATGCTGAAATTATACAAGGAAGCGAGTCGACATTTTTTTTTTACAAGGTAGCAGAGCTACTCGCTGTAGATTTACAGAAAACTAGTTTCAATGGCAATCACGACGAATATGTGAGCCAAAGAACTAGTTCGCAGCAACAGCAGCTGGTATTTGAGATTTCAACAGTAACGTCTAACGGTGAGCACACGCCAAGATCTTAATCCTCCAGCTCAACAATCTGCGCCCTTCTTTCGGCAGCTTTCTTCCTGACAAATATTCCCCATCTCATAGCAGCCTTTATCTTGAGCCACCCGACAACGGCTTTGCCCGATGGACGGCTGGGCTCACCTTCCAAGTCTGGGTTTGGCAATGGAGATTGCAAAGGGAAGGAAAACGTTTCGTCTGGCAAACCAGTAGAAGCTCCGCCCATATTGAAGACCCTGAGCAGCTGCTGCATGTCGTCACCCTCGAGCAGTTCGTGGCTTTTCAGGCGAATGTCTTCAGTGAAATCATCAGCATACTGACCATCACGGTTGTGATGCCAATTATCGTAGCCGAAATTTGCTGGCTGAATTGGATGGCCTTGAGAAATTGCGTGATGCAACTGGCCGAGTTCCAGACCCATGCCATCACCTGCTGTTCCCTGATTAGACCCCATCAACATGGTATGCGGCAAAAATGAAAAGGCGTCATCATATGGCACAGGCACATTAGCAGATGAACTCTGAAGCTGAACAAACTGTGTTGCTGTCTGGTTGCCATCATACCCTATAGAACCATTTGTGCCTGAAATGAATGAAACAAAACATATGGTTTTGAGAAACCTCTATTCCAGAGTGACATCATGAAATATTTCATACATCTCATACACCCTTTGCTTTATTTGTATGTATATATTTATATCCAAAATCAATGTTTCAGTTTTTCCAACACATTAAGTCATATTTTCCTACTTCAGAAATAAAATGGCAAAAATACTTAGAATTCTGTATCTAAGCACTTGTGTGCTTACCTGTTGTAGATGGTCCTGGCATACTCGTTGAAGAAATGCGCTGTACATATGCAGCAGGAGCACGAGCCTCAGCTTGATTAGTTAATGCAGCCTTTTTCTTCGGTTTAGGGTTCAAGAGAGCTTTGCCATCATATTCAATAACATACATCCAATTATCATATGCTTTCTTCACCAGCCCATCAGCAAAATGCTGTCGCAAACAATAACATTCTAATCAGTCAAGATTTTATGTTTAAAAAAAACACTTCTGCTGATTAGAGCAGAGAAAGCCGAACTCGCTCCTTGAAAAAATGAAAAATAAACAAGTGCCCCAGATTACTTAAACACACCTAAGCATAGAGTGTAGCACATCTCAGAAATTACTGCAGTTAATAGGAAGGCCAGAAAAACTATTATACATTGGAGAAACTGGCTATACCTAAGGGTTTAACGTACCTAATGAGCATTCAGTGCGTTAAAAACATATAACTGTACCAGAAATTTAATACGTAGTTGTTAATACACATTATCCATGGCCATCATTCTTGAATATAAAGGGTGTGTGGACAGATCAAGACCAATGTGATATAAGATGAAGTCAGACCTCAACATATTACTCCCTCAATCGCTTACGTGACGTTCCTGTTCTCCTACCATAGTAAAAGCGCTAACAATCCCTCAAGTTCCAAAATCTAAACGTCCCAGCCATATACTGGAAAAAAAATCTCTGGGACATCTCCTTCCATGTAGCCTGTTCAATGGTAGGCGGAATATTGGTGAACAGAGATCAGGGCAAGCAAAGGTATGCAGACTCTGCATGAGATGAACTTCTCAGACGAGTGTGAGAGCAAAATCGACCAACTCTCAACTAATCACACCCATGCCCACAGTCCTTAATATTGACGCCCAAACTAAAGCACCCTAGAATTGGGAACAGAGAGCATACCAATTTCAAAACTCCAAAACAGGATAAATTTAATTGCATTATCTAGGACGGGTGGATGTTAAAATGAATGGGAACAACATTTAAGTTCAACAAAACATAACACTAGATATCAAATGCACCCAAACATATGCCCATAGCACAAACCTTTTGGCCATCATCAAGACTCTCAGACGAATAGAATTGCTCGCCAGAAATCAGCCCACAGAATGCATAGAGGTCGTTGAAGATAGCACCAGCAGTTCTGTTCTCATCAGAATAGTATATGTAATATTTTCCACTCAAGACACAGGTTTTTGCATGTTCAACGAGGGAATCCCACATCTTGTTGGACATGCCACTTCCGAGGATCTAAAACAACAGAACAGTATACAAATTAGAACTAAAACAACAAAAGATCAAAGGCCGTGGAAAAGAAACGAACTTACAGTACGCAGCTTCTGTGGATCCCGAACCACAAGCCTAAGAAAATCTTCAACAGTTAAAATTCCAGATTTATTCAGCCTCTTATGGAACGACCCATCTTTTCCTATTTTCTCTAACCTCCAGACCTCATCCTTCAATGCAGGTGGATAATGCTTCTTGTACACTAAAGAAGTGAAATTCAAATTGTTCAGACATATGTCAAGCAGAAGCACATGATTACCATTACAGAAAACTTACATTCTCCTCTATGGTCCTTAACCATGAAAGCTTCAGTTTTTGCCTCACGGATGCGAACACCCTCACAAAACCCTGAGGCAATTTTCAAACCAAGTCTGAATTTCCTACTCCTTATCCAGCTAGAGTTATCTGTGAACGTGAACTCCCCGATTGTGCCAACACCTTCTTTCAGTGTGACTTGTATATCGCCAGTTATAATAGGTCGTTTTCCCTCACGCTCCTTCACTATATGACTGTCAAATTCCTCCTCTGTCCAGCCTTCCTCGTCTTCATTGTTGAAATCACCTTCTAGAACAACAATATCAAGCTTGGCAGATGACTCCAGCCCAGATGATACAACACAGCCATTGCCGGTATCAAGCAAGACAACATGAATTGCAGCCCCCTGCTCCCCTTCAACTTTTCCTCCGGTAAAAAGGGGAAGGGACAATCTTGTCCTGAATTGGAGTTGCAGATTTCTTCCACCAGGACCTTCAATTCGCTTTGGAGAAGACCTGCATTATTCCAATCAGTAGCAGATAATTAGTATCAAGGTGGCTCCCAAAGAAGGCCATTTCACCTTTTAGGCCTCAAAGTTTACATACTTTGCGAGGATATAGCATGATGCGTGAAGCCAAATTACATTGCACACCGCAAACATCAAGTTACTTGTAAGACCATCATGTGTTACTTGCACTATATTGATATATTTTACAATTCAGTAAGGAAAGGGTGTTATGTGTCATACTCCTTTTCAAAATAATGTCCTCCTGCAGCTCCAAACATTTTTAGCCACTTTAATTACTTTTTTTCCCGTCAACAAGGTCATAGCAGATAGAGCTAGTTAACTCGTCCTGATGTTTGCACTTCCCAAATAATTCATCTTTTGCTCGCATGTGTTGGGGGAGGAAAAAGAGGTACTCCTATGTCTAACCCTAGACGAACATCTATTTTGAAAGGAATGAAGTGCACAACTAGAAGGTATAAGGAAAAACTAGGCTACAGTGATACTCCCTCCGTCCGGAAATACTTGTCGGAAAAATGGATAAAAATGGATGTATCTAAAACTAAAATACGTCTAGATACATCCATTTCCGGACGGAGGGAGTACATGATTTTTTCCTTAACACACTGACAAAGCTACATATACATTTGAAAACTTATGAAGTATTCAATAGTGTAGTTCCTCTAGTCTAGAATTGACACTGACCACATGGAATCTCCAAGTAAAACATAATAAGCCACATAAAGTATCTTCGATTTCTATGCAAATCAACCATAAGAAAAGATCCCACTTCCTTATTGCAGTCCTGAAGTCAGGTGTAACATGAGTCTATAGATTGAGAAACATAGAAAGAAATTATAAACGGAACGGAACCGATTGTGCCCCATTTACGCCAAGAGATGGACCTGTCGATGGGGGAGGAATGTATGTGGGTGTCAATAGGAGAGGTAAGCTATGGCTTGGCTGCTCGCATACTCCTATGTCAAGGTAGGGTTAGAGGTCATGCCTAGGTTGTTTGATGAGCTTTCTTTTCTAAAAAAAATGAGACCAACCCAAGGGCTAACCCTCATTGGCTTTTTTTTATAGGAGAAACTCTGCGAGCAACCGCGTCAAAGCCGAGGCTCGAACTCGGGTGGGCTGGTAGCTACCCCAGCTGCCCAGCCAACGGGTCGACGCCCCGTCCTCTGAGCTTTTTTTTCTGGCAGAGGGCTGCATAGCCATATACAGTGTGCCTAAATATTTCAAGAATAATCTGATACACCTTTGATACATACCACAGAAGGCATATCCATGTCAGGTACGTATCAGAACAAGGAGAAAGCACCAAACAAACGGTTCAGTGCATCTTAAATGGAAAGTAACATATTGACTTTTTAACAAAGAAACTAATATATTTGCTTCATTGTTGGTTTGATGTCATACCTCCCAGTGATTACAGCAGGACCAAGTTTTCCCAAGGCGCGCTCCACTTCTTCACTAACCTACAAGCAAAATACGAAATTACAACCAACAGAAAGAAACACAAAATGACAATATACATTTTGCAACTCCATTAAGATATGTCATAACAGTATTCCTTTTTAATACTTGCTTTGTTCTTACCACTCTACGGAGAATTGGTTCCAATGATGAGCAAAGCCTCTGCAGACTATCCACCTTTAGTGCTTCAACAATAACACTGTACAATTAGAATGAATAAGTACAAAAACCAATTGAAAGGTAAACCCAACAAAAAATGTTCAGTAAAACCATTTAAGATAATACTTAGCTAATATTCAACAGGCCACAACTCAACATCATAATGTTACAGCACTTGACAGTCTTCTAGCATTTTGATATAGAATTACGAGTACAGATACATGAAAGCAAAAGAGGCAAACTGGTTACTAAAAGATGGTAAAATAATACTTCTTAATTGTCCTACAATGATTTACGTAGTCTGTAGCACATCTAAGTATCCAACACCGCATGTTCACACAGACCACAACCAAGAATGTGCCATGTGCCAAATGCACTGGAAACACTTTCATATGTTTGTATGGTCACACTAAACAATGTTAAGCTTTGGCTATTCAAATAAATAGGAAAATGGTATGGAGATTATGCCTATAAACATGACGCCCAGAGATAGCGCTTTAGGGATGGTTCTTGCCATTAACTAGGGAGATTCTTGTCAGTTGGCCAGTTGGGGTATTTTGTAAACGAACAAGTTCGATGAGATAGCAAATAATACAATTTTAACATGGCCAGAGTGCTAATTTTATGTATTTTCTTAACTTATGTGCATGAGGTTAAAATATTATAAAAAATGAATAGAGTGAATGACAAGCCTGGAGTTAAATTTGAGTTTGTCTGTATGTGTGCTGGATGATGTATACCACTTTTCTTAAATTGTTTTCAGTGGTAAGCATAGGCGTCCCTGTGTACATCCTTGATGTCTATAACAAGGTCACGAGTTTGCTCCTGAAACTACTTATAACGGATGCTGTCCTTTCTTTCAACAGTTAACTACCAAGTTACCAAGAATTCAGCCATTTCCCAGCAGGTCACATCAGTTCCAGCTCAAATTCTTTCTAATACTGAGCAGTATAACACCAAAAGGCAACTTCAAAACGCCCATGGCCATCAAAACCATAACAGAAATTCCAAAGTTATGGTTAGACGCAGCAACTAGAAGACTAATCATCACCCCGCTAATAACAACCTGACCACCGCTTGTCCATGAAAAAACAAACATGTCTTCAGATTTTCAGCCAGACGGTACCAAATCGCGAGCAACAAATCTGAACAGAACTCCCAAATCCCAATTATATAGCACCGTAAGACGGCGCTATATCACGAAAGCCTTTGTACGATCCAGCATACAAACCCAAGCAACTCCACTGGCTAGCACTCGCGCGGCCGAATCAGCACGACTATACGAAAATCACATCACGCACTTAAAAGGGGCACCGAAACTCCCCGAATTCCTGACCTGGCAAGAGCCGGGGGCCGCGACCGCTTAGCCTCAGGGCGGCTGTCGCCGGCGGCGGCGGCTTCCAGCCCGCGCTTCTCGTTCATCGCCGGCAGCGAACCCTAGCCGGCACCCGCACCGAATCGAGCGAGGCCCGCGTCCAGATTCCGCCTGACCGCCGCCGCTTCACCGATTCGGCGAGCCGGAGGAGTCGATCGACCGCGGTCGCCTGGGCCGGGGGCTGGATTCGGGGTCGGGTGGAGGGAGGGGGATCGCGGCGATGAGGTCTGGGAGGTGAGGGGAGAGAAGGCAACGGCGCGTCGGCGTCGGCGGGGCGGATGGGTCAGAGATCCTTTTGGCGAGACAGATAGAGATTGTACCATCCACTGACGAAAAGCGCGCGGGGCCCACGGCGGCAGTGTGACGTCGCCGCCTGATTGGTGACGTGTCCGCGGGCCCAAGCGTGGTGTAAATATATTCTATCCGAAAGCCCAACACGCCGTGGCTGGCAAGTGGTGGCGCGGTGCGGGTCGGTCGGCGGATCTTTTCGCTGGGGCATGGGTGGACAAATTTTCTGCTTTAACCTTTTGTGCTAACAAATTTCAGAATTGATCTTGGTTCACGCCAATATCTTTGGCGTTTGGCTTACACGGGAGACGCCATGGTCCATGGCGTCTGGACCTAGTCTGCATAAGCTTAGTTGGTGCTAACATGGCAAAGCGAGACGCCATGCTTCTTGGCGTTTGGAGGAAACGACATAATCTTGGCGTTTGGTCACTAAGATTTGCTAATTGCTGACCGGCTGCATCGCTGCATGCATGCTCGGCCGCCCGCTAGCTTCTCTGAGTGCGTGCACGTATACATGCACCCTGTGGTGGCTTAGATAACTACTCGTAGGTCGTTGTTGGCTGTAGCACGCCCATTATCAAGGTCATCTAGTTTAATTTGTCGTTCATTATCTTTCACTACGTAAACGCATATATGACCCCTTAATCAAATATTAGAGCCTCGGTAAGGGCATCTCTAACACTGATCCGCAAACCTTCTGCATTCGTTCGGACTGCACTGTCCAGACCGCGGAAGCCATCCAACGCGCCTATATCAGTCCGTGGTGCGGTCCGGACGTATTTTCTCCCACTGCTCCCAAGCCCTCTTCTGACCGCCATGGCCCATCCAGCCACCCCCCGCCTCTCCCATGCTTTCCTTTTTATGCACGCTCTGCTTACCGTGTCGCAGTCATGCCGGCCCATAGCACGGAGCAGCCGACATTGATGCCGCGTGATGTGACCGGACAGAGGGCGACGCTGATCGACGCGACCTCTCGCCAGCCGCAACTTCCCGAGGAACCAACTCCAGTCGATGGGTCAATGACAGTATTGATGATCCACACCCAAGACTGGACCCAACCACTGCACGCCTATATGACCAAGGGTGAGCCCCTTCAAGATAAAACGAAGACCCGACACATCATCTATCGCTCCAAAGCCTACACAATAATCACCTCACCAACCACCACACGCATCAGAGGAGGCCGTAATGGTGATCCACACAAAAGAAGATGTTTGTCAGCGTTGTATATCCCTTTGTCACACGTATGATTTGCCACGTCAAAATGAGATTCAAATTTTTGTGAGTGTTTTTTTTCACTGTCAAGAGCTACGTGTTGTGTGTTTTGTTATAATTTATAAAATGATGGTTTACTGCATTTACGGACACGATTGTGATGGTTTTCTGCATTTACGGACATGATTGTAATGGTTTTATGCATTTCACTCGATTCAGAACCAAAGAGGAACGCCTCAGTGATTTTGGCGCTATGTACTCCGTACTCTGAAAGGGAACTACCGTGAAAGAATGCTAAGAGCACTACAACCAGACATAGCAAATATGACCCCTTAAACGCCCACGGACGTGGCCGGTCAGTGACCGCGCGTGTCCGTTTTGAGTCCCTATTTATCTGTCTGCGCAACCACACTATTTTTTTCTCATATGTCCGGACACTTGCACATGATTGGTGGAGATGAAGAGAAAGAAATAAAAGAATGAATAAAGAAAGAAAAAAGATGGTCCGGGGTGGAGCCGCATCCTACGTTGCGGAATACCCAGGCGCGTCCACGAGCCCCCATATCCTCCCCATATTTAAGATGGATATGAGGGTTCGCAGACAGCCCAAGCGTACATGAATGATACGAGGGGTCCGGTTGGGTTGTGTTTTTTCTTCTCTTTCATGTCCGGTCACTGACCAGACGCGCCCGCGGGCGTATGAGGCATGGTTTGAGGTGTCCGGCTGTAGATGCTCTAACATTGTAGTACAGTTGCATACAGGAGTGTGATGATAATACTCAAGACTTGATTAAGGAATCTATCTAGTAGCACTTATGGTGGAGTATATATCGATTTTACCAGTCGTGGGTCAGAGAATATTCTTAACATAAAGTAGATCATGAAAAAACTAGGGACACTGTCACGACTCATATCGCTGATAATCAATGTGCTCCGCACATAACGAGCTAGTTACCCATGCATGCATGCACGCATAGAACCTACGTCTTATGTCACTCACCTAAGCATGTTATGGCAGGCAGACAACGTGCATGCATGCAGCTATGGCAGCTAGTCAAATCTGAGCGCCCAAGGACCAAACGCCAAGATGTGTGGCGTTTCCCCCAAACGCCAATGATCATGGCGTTTCGCTTTGCCACGTCAGCGCCAACTAAGCTCATGCAGGCCAGGTCCAGACGCCATGGACCATGGCGTCTCCTGTGTAAGCCAAACGTCAAGGATGTTGGCGTGACCAAAAAAGGTCAGATTCGAACTTTTTTTACAAACGAGGTCATTTCTGGAATTTGTTAGCACAAAAGGTTAAAGCAGAAAATTTGTCCGGCATGGGTTAGGATAATGATTAGCACACGTGGAGCGATAGCCCAGGTAGGGTAGTTTAAGCTCGGCAGTGGGCCCAGATCCACGCCGGAACGGCCCCGCCCACCCAAACCCACGCGACCCACGAGAGGCCCACGAGGAAGTGATAGCTGCTCCTCGTCCCCGGCTCCGGCTGCTCCCCATCGCCGCCGCCGGCATCATGTCCCGCGGTGGCGTCTTCCTCGGCGTCGACGTCGGCACCGGCAGCGCTCGTGCAGGTTTGCTGCCTTCAAAACCACTCCTCTCACTATTCTTTTTAGTCTACTAGTAGTAGTAACCTCGGCATTTCCATATTAGGGCGAGATTTGGCAGCCTACTAGAGTAGATATGATAATAATTTTCCCGCAAAAAAAATGATAATAATTAGTACTGCTTTTGTACCCAAGTAACCATTGCTAGAGAAAATGGGAGTAACTCAAGGAAGACTGTTTTGCGGGAGTCCACTTTGGTGATGAACTGAAATGCTAGCTTCATGAGAGGAAGTATTTTTTTTCAACAGAAAAAATGCAAGGAAATATGTTTGGTTTTCGGTAACCCTCACTAGCTCACATACTGTGATGGCGGGTAATATGGGATAGTGTTTACAGACTTCCTTGCCACTGAACATATCATACAAACTTTAAATCTGAGTTGTTATTTTTTTTTTCATTTTGAACTGAACTTAAAGCAGGAGTTCATCTTATTGGGTTAGTGTTATAAATTGTTCGTTATCTGTTGATGCAGGAATCTTCGATGACAAGGGTAAGTTGCTGGGGTCAGCAAGCAGCCCTATACAGATATGGAAAGAGAGAGATTGTGTAGAGGTTGGCAACTTCTATGGTGACCGATTCATTGTACTGCATGATCAGTACAGGAAGTAAATGCCATCTTGATAATTCTTGGGTTTTTTACCAACAGCAATCGTCAACGGATATCTGGCACGCAGTGTGTGCTGCTGTAAAATCTGCGTGCTCGTTGGTAAATGTTGCTCCCGAGGATGTTGTCAGCCTTGGCTTCACCGCTACTTGCTCCCTTGGTTTGCCCTGATCTCCACATTAGCCGCGTGCCTTCTGTGGTTTGAATGGAGAATTTTGTGTTTGAGGTGAGTAGAGCTCTACCGACTTGTTAACAGAGGATGGTGCTTGCAGTTGCTGTGGGTGCTGATGGTTCCCCTGTCTCGGTTTCTTGGAATGGTGATTCAAGAAGGGACATCATCGTGTGGATGGACCATAGGGCTCTCGACCAGACTGAACGAATTAATTCTCACAGTTCACCGGTATTGCAATTTTATGGTGGGAGTGTCTCCCCTGAAATGCAAGCTCCAAAGGTATCTGTTTTTTTCTCCATGCATATGATTCTCCTAGTTCCTGATTCATTTTTTGTAAAATACCTCTAATGATGTTGTTGGACATCTGAACCATTGTGTTGGTTGCCATGTTGTCAGTTGTCACTTTACAATCCTAGAAGTTTTGCTTGAAAATCTCAGAATGACAGAATTCCAGCATTTCAAAAACTGAACAACACAATGTTCCTAAAAAGATGCTTTGCTTACAGAATGCTGATAAATAGTTTTGAATTGTTTTGAATGCGAAGGGGGTTAGACAAGGTTTGTTGTGTATTTTACAGTTACCTCCATTGATGGTATCCTATTTTGACTTTACCTTTTACAGCTTTTATGGGTAAAGGAAAATCTGCAAAAAACTTGGTCTATGGTATATAGGTGGATGGACCTCGGCAACTGGTTAACATATAGGTGAGTTTCAACGCACAAGCTCTCTAAGCCTGCAATAATCTATGAGTTGAATTTCTAACAAGTTTTGCTTCCGCTGTTATTTTTGTTTGCTAGGGCAACTGGTGATGAAACCCGCAGCTTATCACACATGGAACAGTGGAGGGAATCAAATCCACGTGGTATGGATGAAGTCTTTTGGGCAGAAATAGGTTTGGGAGACCTTTATGAAGGGAGCCAGGCAAAAATAGGTTGAATGCCTATCCATTTCTCTTTTTTGTACTAAAGGTGATGTATCATTTGTAGTTCTTAATTTTCTAATACACCATTCTATGCAACCCAAATAGGACACTCCGTTGTGTTTCCTGGTCATCCTCTAGGTTCTGGTTTGACACCTACTTCTGCAAAGGCAAGCAAATCACTTTTGCTCTTGATTTAAACTGACATTGTTTGAGCTGCATTAATGCTAAGTGTTTTCATGAGTGAACAAAGGTACAATCAATTACCTAAGTGCTTTCTTTGTAGTCCTTATGTTTGAAACAAGAGAATAAATGTCTGTGCTGTTAATTTCCAGTATTTGACTTTGTAATGTCGCTTACCTCCAATTTTCAGGAGTTAGGCTTGCTTACTGGGACTCCTGTTGGAACTTCGCTTATTGATGCTTATGCCGGGGGTCTTGGAGTCATGGAAAGTATGCCAGATGCAGAATTGAAAGCTGACAGTAAGTGTTGATTCCCCTGTGTTTTTCTAAGAAACTACGACTCCTTCTAAAGCTTCACATTTATTTATGTGAAACATTTGTTCCTGAGAAAAATGTAAAAGCTCGTGCCTCGATGCATTGATAGAGAAAATTAATATGTACTCCCTCCGTTCCTAAATATAAGTCTTTGGAGAGATTCCACTATGAGAGTGTAGATTCACGAGCAAAATGAGTGAATCTACACTCTAAAATGCATCTACATACATCCGTATGTGGTTCATAGTGGAATCTCTCCAAAGACTTATATTTAGGAACGGAGGGAGTACAAGCCTAAGATAGGAACACCATGCACAAGATTATGTGGAGCATTTTGTTTGCAGTGTTTGATGAAGAAGCAATATGCCATCGCATGGTCTTGGTTTGCGGAACATCTACATGCCACATGGTTGTTTCAAAGAATAAGCTATTTATCCCTGGTGTCTGGGGACCGTTTTTGTCTGGTATAGTTGTCTTCATATATTTTACTTCCTTATGTTCCTTGCCAGAATCTCTGTTAATTTATCTCTGTGGTTGGCTCTCCACAATCTTATGTTGACTATGTTAAGTTAATGCTTTTATTTCTTGAAATTTTAATGCTTATCTTTCCATTCCGCATTCAGCGATGACACCTGAGTTTTGGCTCACGGAATGTGGCCAAAGTGCAACTGGTGCTTTACTTGATTACATTGTTCAAAACCATGCTGCGGCTCCCCTTCTGGCTAATCAAGCTGCTTCTCAAAGTAAGTTTCATGTTTGCTGACGCAGATTATCTTTGATGTTGTACCATGTAAAGGTGTGTAATATTCTTCTCAAATTATCCAGGTATGTCCATTTATGAGTTGATGAACAAGATATTGCTTTCGATGGCACATGAACAGAATATGCCTTTTCTTTCTGCCTTGAGTCAGGACACCAATGTCCTTCCAGATTTTCATGGAAATCGGTAAGAGTTAAGCATTTGGTGCTTAACCAAGAATGTTGGCTATCTAGATATTTTTTTCTTTACAGTTTATTTGACACCAAAAATGGTATGTCGGTTTTAATTAGAAGATACAACCGTGAGCACACGCCATGTAGGCCATGTCTCAAACGCGGGTGGGCTGGGCAATTGTGTTTCTAGCCAACTACTGTATGACACAAAGATCTCAGAACATTTCAACCAGGCTTCTTTTCCTGTCATGAACCTCAACCAGACGTTATGTAAAATTAATATGCCGTTGACATATACATCATCTTTTTCACTCTGGGTGGTTAAATTGAATCTATAATGCCAACTTTTATGCCATGTAATTATAAGTATTTATGCATCTTCTTCTTTAGAAAACAGGTTATTAGTATATCTCTTTTCTCGCCATTCTAATTAGATATACTCAACTAACAATGTGGTAACAGGTTTTATCACTCGGGCAGCTAGCAATCTCATTTCAAGACTAAATCATACTCCCTCCGTCCCATAATATAAGATGAAAGAAGCTTGCAAAACGATCTTATATTACGGGACAGAGGGATTACCAGAATTTTATCATTTATCATGCTATCACTTGTGCGCAAATTATTATTTCTCCCTCAGTGTTTTGGTGAATGTTTATTTGCCACCAGTGACACACTTCCAACACGGTTGACTTGAATGCAAAATTATTGTTATGGTTAGGTCCCCTGTGGCTGATCCAAAATCTAAAGGGGTGATTTGTGGCTTGACACTTGATACAAGTGAAAAACATTTGGCGCTTCTGTACCTAGCAACAATTCAAGGCATTGCTTATGGTACTCGTCATATTGTGGAGCATTGTAATGCTCACGGGCACAAGGTATTTATTTGATATCAATGATCTGAAAAAGTAACTTGGTATAGAATCGGTGCTAGAATATATATCTTTTCCGTCATGTATAATAGATCGACACCCTTCTTGCGTGTGGCAGACTTGCAAAGAACTCCTTGTATATCCAAGAACATGCAGATATCACGGGCAAGTCTCCTCTTCCTGCAGCCAGTTCCCTCCTTTTCCTCCTCTCGCTGCTCTCTGAAATTTAACTTGTTCTTTACAGGTTGTCCAATAATACTGCCTAGAGAAAACGAGAATGTGCTTCTGGGTGCTGCTATTCTCACTACCGGACTCGCGGTCTATGCCTACGGCCAAGGGCCGTCGGCATAGGCCCCCAAGCCGTCGGCATAGGTCTATGCCTACGGCTGCCGTCGGCATAGACCCGTCGGCGTAGATACCGTCAGCGTAGTCTTGTCAGACCGTCGGCATAGTAAAGCCGTCGGCATAGGGGCCTATGCCGACGGCCTGGCGTCAGCCGTCGGCATAGTATAGCCGTCGGCAGTCTTTTTCGTCTGACGGCAACGGACGGCGCCGTCAAAAACGGGGACGAATCACGCAAGGCCACGTGGCAGGGCTATGCCTACGGCAAAGCCGTCGGCATAGATGAATCTATGCCGACGGCTTTGCCGTAGGCATAGCCCTGCCACGTGTCATCTTCTGGTTACTCCTGGCAGCAGAGGTATGCCTACGGCTTTGCCGTCGGCATAGATTTTCATCTATGCCTACGGCAAAGCCGTCGGCATAGATCCGCCACGTGGTGAGCCCTGGTGACTCCTGGGCTTATATATGCCGACGGCTTTGCTGTAGGCATAGTTTTTTTTTATTTTCCCTGTTTTTTCTCTTTTCTAATTCATTTGACAGCATTTCAAAACAGAACAATATGAAATTATGCAGAAATATGACAGTTCATCATCTAAACATACTCAAGTTCATCATCATCATCTAAACATACTCAAGTTCATCACATCATCTAAAGATCATCACCGACTCAAGTTCATGAACATAAAAGTTGTGCAAGACATGAAACATCATAAAAGTAGGAATATGAAAGGCATGGCACGACGGCCACATGCACGGAATCATCAAGCAAGACCACCTCCGCCAAAACCACCACCTCCGCCAAAACCACCACCTCCACCAAAACCACCACCTCCGCCAAAACCACCACCTCCACCAAAACCACCACCACTCTGCCAGATCGGAGTGACTGGGGTCGACGGAGCAGGAGTCGAGCCACCGGTCCCCTACATGTTTCAGAAAAGATTCTAACAGTAAATATGATATGATAGTGTTGAATGAACGAGAACTAGTTTGTTAGTAGTTAGGCAAATGTACTAACCGGACCATCACTGCCTAGTGTCACCCATTCATCGAACGTGGGCACGTGTGGGGGTTCTCCCGCAGGTGGTGGTGGGGGTCCCATTTGTGGTGGACCCGTGCCGTTACTCCAAGTCGCCAACATAGCCTGAATGTTAGTTAAACAAGCAAACTAGAAGATCAGAAGGAATGAAAGTGCAAAAATTTAGCTTGGTTTTAAGAGGGCAGAACTAACCGTCATCATCTGACGGTTGTAATCATCGTTTGCCTTCACTCGTTTCAAGTACTCCCGCACCTCGAGATTCCTATGCTCGACAAACTCCTTATATGCCTACATAATTTAGATTGTTTCTAAGTGAGCAATGCTGAAAATAAACTGAGAATGCTAGATAGAAAAAGATAAAGAGGAAGTACTTACAGCATGCTGGCGGGCTAAAGGAGTCTGTGAACGCCCCGTACTCTCTAACTGGCTCGGGTTGCTAGCCCGAAGCTGTGTGTACGAGATCGAAGGAGTGATCAAGCCGTCGAAACACGGATACCGGCCATTCTTCTTCCCCTGGATGGCCACCACCACCGTGTCGTCGATCTGAGACTGGGCGACCTCGGCAACAGGAACATCCGGATGCAACTCCTGATAGTGATGAATGTAAGACCCCAGGTGCTCCTCGGTCTTGCCGTAGTACTGGCTCTCGCCCTCCTTGCGACGACTCCGCTCGCGGGCCAGCTTCCACGACTCCATGTCTGAGAGCGGCCTCTTCAACTTGTCCTCCTACAACGTCAAATAGAAGTTAGCCATACATAAGAACATGACGGTAAAGAAGAACAAAAATGCATCATGCACATAGATATACCTTCATGGCCTTGAAGCTCCAGTGGTTCCTGTTTCCTTGGCCGTGTGTCCCGTCGGCTCCACGGTTAGCCCGGCCCTTGATGCTCTTGGCAACAAACTCTGCATCGGCGCCGAGCCACCTATCCACCAAACTCGCCCATCCGTCATGCCTTCCATAGCACCAACGAGGAACAACCTATGCAAATTTTGGAAGCATGACATGTGAGCACGAAACATAGAGTTGACTGCTTGAAACAATGAAAAGTTAGTAATAGTTACCATCATGAACTGCTCCCTGTTCAAGGTAAGTCGCTGCTTCTGCGCTTGACTACGCAAGATTTGTGAGAGGCCGCCTACGCAAGATTTGACGGTATGCTAGCCCCCGGAGGCCGCCGGCCACAGTCGTAGACGTGCGAAGAGCAATCCGCGTAGAGGGAAGTGTTCAGATACTTCTCCATCACAAAAAATTATGAAAAATTACCATCAGTCCTATAGCACATGTGCCCACGTTGTGTAAAAAACTCATGATTTTATCGCGCTCCAAGTATTTAATAATATTCACGCTGCATCGTTACCGCAGAACGTCTACTACCGTTTCATTGCCGTCCGTGAGGGGGGGCCACAACCCGGAGACGCGTGCCGCCTCTTCGGACATGCCACAACACCACCCCGCATGTATGAGGGCCCGGTACGACGCTCCGGTGGCATTGCTACCCCCCAGGGCCCCCGTCCCGCCTAACCCTGTAGCGTTTGACCACGGGATCTAGCCCTTTGACTTTGCACGGACGGGCTTTGACCAGTGGACCTCTCCACCCGGTTGTGTTAGGTCGGCCCAGAGGAACACTTTGGAGCAACATTCGGGCCAAACCCACAGCTACATCCACTCCGTGTAGACCCGACGCGTCCGTTTCCCCCCTCCAGGTGCCGGCGGCGGCGGCGTCCGTGAGGGGGGGGGGGCACGCACCGGAGACGCGTGCTGGGCATTTGCAACCGCCTCAACACTTCCAGATTTGTAAGAGGCCGCCTACGCAAGATTTGACGGTATGCTAGCCCCCGGAGGCCGCCGGCCACAGTCGTAGACGTGCGAAGAGCAATCCGCGTAGAGGGAAGTGTTCAGATACTTCTCCATCACAAAAAATTATGAAAAATTACCATCAGTCCTATAGCACATGTGCCCACGTTGTGTAAAAAACTCATGATTTTATCGCGCTCCAAGTATTTAATAATATTCACGCTGCATCGTTACCGCAGAATGTCTACTACCGTTTCATTGCCGTCCGTGAGGGGGGCCACAACCCGGAGACGCGTGCCGCCTCTTCGAACATGCCACAACACCACCCCGCATGTATGAGGGCCCGGTACGACGCTCCGGTGGCATTGCTACCCCCCAGGGCCCCCGTCCCGGCTAACCCTGTAGCGTTTGACCACGGGATCTAGCCCTTTGACTTTGCACGGACGGGCTTTGACCAGTGGACCTCTCCACCCGGTTGTGTCGGGTCGGCCCAGAGGGACACCGGGAAGCAACATCCGGGGCAAACCCACAGCTACATCCACTCCGTGTAGACCCGACGCGTCCGTTTCCCCCTTCCAGGTGCCGGCGGCGGCGCTGTCCGTGGGGGGGGGGGGGCACGCACCGGAGACGCGTGCCGCCTCTTCGGACATGCCACAACACCACCCGCATGTATGAGGGCCCGCTACGACGCTCTGGTGGCATTGCTACCCCCCAGGGCCCCCGTCCCGCCTAACCCTGGAGCGGTTGACCACGAGATCTAGCCTTTTGACTTCCCACGGACGGGCTTTGACCAGTGGACCTCTCCACCCGGTTGTGTTAGGTCGGCCCAGAGGGACACCCGGGAGCAACATCCGGGCCAAAACCACAGCTACATCCACTCCGTGTAGACCCGACGCGTCCGTTTCCCCCCTCCAGGTGCCGGCGGCGGCGCCGTCCATGAGGGGGGGCACACCGCGGATGTGAGGGGGGTCGCTCTCTGGAGACGGGTGTCGGGCGTTTGCAACTGCCACAAAACTTCTGTCGGCATAGCTGTTTTTGATTTTAATAAAATATAAGGATCTATATTTAAAAGAACATGACCGCACATTATTAACGTGCTCGAAAAAATACAAACTATATATATATATATTCATAATATATGAAAAAAATACAAACTACATATATATTCATATGTATGTTTATATTTAACATGCTACATGTTAGTTGATATAATAATACACAAAAAAGCATTAAAAAATATGTACGGAAAAAAATCTAACTATGCCGACGGCCTAGCCGTCGGCATAGATCCAACCAGCGTGCCGCGGATCACTGACGTGGCAGATATGCCGACGGCAGCCGTCGGCATAGCCTCTGCATGGTGCGGCCTGGATCAATGACGTGGCCTGCGGACCTATGCCGACGGCCCCCCGTCTAGGCCGTCGACATAGCTCTGACGCCGTTTGCCAGGGGGTGGCCGGGCCCCACGTGTATGCCGACGGCCTTCGTAAGCCGACGGGAGCTGTCGGCGTGTATGTAGCTAGGCCGACGGCCGTTCTATGCCGACGGGTGCCGTCGGCTTATCTCTGCGTAACCCGACGGCCTTTGTACGCCGACGGCCAGAACCAGGTTGTCGGCATATCTCCGGAGAAGCCGACGGGGGCCGTCGGCATTGTTCTGGCCGTCGGGGTATGGCCCTGTTCCGGTAGGATCTGGGTGGTGTTGCTGCAAAGAAGTTTGCTGGTGTTCGTGACGCAATGAAAGCACTGAATGCAGCGGGGAAGGTATATTCTTTTCTCGAATATGCATAAAAAATGCAGGTTTGTTTGTATTTGAAGCATGTCCAAATGACAAAGGTATGCGAACAGAAAAAAAGACAACAGCCAAAAAAACTAAAAGAGAAAGTAGAAAAGGACTCAGTAATTTTGAGAATTCTTGACTTGAAGCTCTTGATTTTGGCTAAGAAATCCACCCAAATTCGTTGAACATTTTGATTGTCTTGGATCACGTACGCAGAACAAGGTGTGCAACACAATTTACCTTGAATTCTAGTGATGTGATACAGTTGATATAGCATAACATCTTTACATTAAGCGAATCTTCTGAAACAAATATGTATTGCACACAGCATGAGTACTAGGAGATTTGTCCGCGCGGTTTGGAAGACAGAATCTGACTTGTTGGCGGTGCGCAGGCCCACGCTACAGAATCTGACTTGTTGGCGGTGTGCAGGCCCACGCCATCTCCTCCACCATTGTTGTTATCTTCTTCGTCTCTTCTCGCTGATGTTGCTCCTTGGTGTCGAGAAACATTACCGGGCCTGGCCGGACCTTGTCGGCCTTGGACTCCAAGCTTGTTGACCTGGAGGAGTGGCACTTTGGTAGTACCAGCCCCAGATTAAGATTAATAAGATTACTACTGTCGAAGATTTTTCTTTTGAGCCGGCGGCACCACTCGGCCCTGGCCGCAGCCCGCTGCTGCCTCTTGTGCTTCTTCTCGTCGAAGAATGTGAGGGTGCACCTCATGTGATGTAGTCGTTGCGGACGCATTGTGCCGCCTCCAGCTCGCTCCGCTCGACCATCAGGCGCTTGGAAAAATAAAAAATCTGACTTAAAACTGAACTGTGGGTTGCTTCCGGGGACATCAGGTTTTTTTTCTATAAAATAGCATGACGGACCAAGAATACATATTTCATTTATTAGTCGGAATAGATAGATATTGCTAGCTTCGCGTGCATGTCTGAGTCGGCCTGGCGAAACCGGATGGAATTCTCTTGTTTTATTACAAGATTTATCTGATGAATCACAAAAATGCTCTTTCCAGGTTGTGCGCCCGTCTTCGGATCCTAGGGTGAAGAAATACCATGACGCCAAGTATAAGATATTTAGGTCCCTGTATGAGCAACAGCTCTCCCATCGCTCAACCATGGCGCAGGCATTGCACTAGAAGGGATATGTGACCAATGAGGTGGCCAATGAGCTGGAGGCTGCATCCTTGGTACTCTTTTTTTGCATCCTTGGTATTCAAAACCATGTATTTGTGGAAAGACATCTTAGCCCCTTTGTGGGTTTTGGTGGTAGCGACGAATTATTAGTGGACCAACATATTAGCCCCTTTGTGGGTTTTGGAAGGTTGTCTAGCTTATAAATAAACAAAAATGACCACGTCATTACCACCAAGTATGGAACAATCCACTCCTGTCTTGATATATATATTCATATAAAGCAACATGATTCCTGCTGTATGGAACAATCACTCCTGCTTTGAAGTAGTACCTATAAACAGGTCCCTGAAGCTCCGCGAAACCTAATTGACACTGGGATGTTTTAGTTTCTCATGATTCCTGCTGCTTTTTAACTGTAGGAAACAAAATCAAATAACTAAAACCCGGTACTTTCAATCTGCCATACAGATGTTCATCATTATTAGTTATTCGGAACTACTGCCGAAATAGAAGAATTGGAGACCAACATATGGATAACCAAATAGATGGTCACATCTACCAAACATGACATATGTCACACGATTTTGGCAATTATCAGGACAGATTGTTGAATAAATCCAACCAAAACATGCAGTGTGTTCATCTGAAGGATGACAACAATTTATTGTACATAATGCTTCAGGTTCATCTGTTTTTACTTATGGGAGACGGTCAGCTATAAATCCAATATGACAAAAGAAATAAAGACAATATGGTCATTATTATTTTACTCGATGAGGATTAGTATTCGTCTATTCATAGAGATAGCACCAAAACAAATATATCCAATAATATGCTTCCTCGGTATGCTATTTACAGTTCACTGTTATCACAGATGCTATGGTGATCAACTTCTCTAGGCTGCAAACGAAATCGGCAACTGTTCTAAAAGAAAGGGGTTTGTAGCAATTGTGATGCCCAAATAACATGGGCAGGGTTGGGGAAGGCTCATAGGGCGCATCAGGAAATTGTATTTGTTTATGTTTCTAAACACATCAATCTACAACAGCATGTCCTAGATTGCAGCTATGTTAACTGTATCATAGTGGTTTTAGCTCAGTGTAGTCCTGCGTATATATCGATTAAAAAATTGTTTGTTTGTCTGGTTGAGGACCATGCCTTTATATGCACTACTAATGGGTGGCCTAAATATTAGTACCTCTTAAATACATACTCCCTCCGTCCGAAAATACGTTTAAATACACCCCCTTTTATCCATTTTGATGACAAGTATTTCCGGACGGAGGGAGTACCTGGCTGAAGTTCCAGAAACTTTTACATGTTCGATAATTGCAGACGTTCACGGAGAAAAGAGGGGTTTGAATACATCAACCAGGAAATATGAACTAGAAACATCTTGTAGACAACCATTGTAGTTGTTCCTCTCTAACCAGCAATCAATAACCAACTGCAAAATAGATTAATTTTTCATATTGTCAGAGTCATTGGACACCATCATAAGTCCTTCATCGATGACTACAATTCCGCGTGATGCTTCCACACGATGGACCATCCATTCTACGAAACATAAATGATTTATGAGGCAGTACATACAAATTACATATGTGAAAAAGTTTGTCCGTGTATTTATTTTAGACCAAATAAAACTGTACTCTATATCCTGTAGCTTTGCCATGTCTTAATCCAAATTTTCTATAGTCCTTACGCGACAAAGACAATCTATCTCAAGGAAAGATCAATGGGTCTTGTCTAGTTCGAGCAAGACATGAGTTATTCTATTTTTGGCAACAAGTTTTGAGCTACTCGTATATACACAAAAATAAACACTGAACATTTTTCTACTCTGCTTAAAGCAAATACTACCATTCTGCTCAGGAATAAGTGATTAAGCTCACAACCTGAATTGCAGTATTGTCCTAACAGCAATCTTAAAGACACTTAATGCCTTATCGAGCGGTAAACTTAGAAGGGTAACGCTGCAACAAGTAGTACATGCAAGATATGGCGTCTTGGCATTGCTCCATCAGAGCATCTCCAGCCGCGCCCCCAACAGGCCCTCCAGGCCACTTTTTCGGCGCCGGCGCAAAAAAAGCGGCCCAGTCGCGCCCCCAGGACGACAAAAAGCGCCGGTTCGGCCCTTTTTTTGCCCGGCGGCCGCAGGCCGAACCCGGCGCGCTGGGGGCGCCTGGGGGCTCCGGCGCAAGGGAAAAGCGCGGCTGGCCCACGCCGTCAGGTGAAAAGTCAAGATTTTCTTCCTCGACCGCCTCCCACCCCCCGCGCTCTCGGCCGCAAGTAGGTATATCCCGGCGACAACCCCTCCGGCACCAACTGGGCGTTTCCGGCCGCCCTTTCCGGCCTCGGAGGGGCAGTTTGGCGGCAGGTGCACGCCCACCGCGCGCAAGGTGTTCGGCGATTTGCCTGCCTCGGCGATGGACTCGGATGACGAGGACCCCGCTCAGACCTGGTCGAAAGATCAAATGTGGGAGATCATGACTTGCTGTGTCATCTTGCACAACATGATCATTGAGAGCGAGCAGGAGGAGCCAATGTTTGACACTGAAGCATACCACCGGCAGGGTCCTCTTGCCCAAGTTGATCACCAGCTACCGGCAACCTGGACTGCCTATCTCAGTATGCGTCAGGAGATCCGAGACCCACAGGTGCATCATCAACTGCAGCAAGATCTGATAGAGCACCTATGGAGGCTCAAGGGCGACACCGGGCGCGACGTGTGATGAAATATGAGTTTTTATTTGTTGAACTATATAATTTGTATTGAACTATTTGTTGTTGTACTATTTTGTTGAAGTCCTTGAAATTTCTATGATGAAATATGTGATAAAAAATTATTTATGTTGATTTTTTTAGGGTAATTAATGTTGATAATTGAATGCAGAGCCACGGCGAACCATGCCGAATATGGGCCTATTCTCGCCCATATGGGCCTTTTTCGCCGAAATGGGGCTTCAAAAGGGGGTCAAAATCGGCGACTGGGGGCGAGCTTGGGGCGACGACTGGGCGCAAAACCGCCCCCAGCACCGAAAGAATCGCCGGCTCGCCCCCAGGGGGCGATTTTTATGCGCCCTGGGGGGCCGAACGGCTGGAGATGCTCTCACACTGGAGATCGCCGGCAACCACATCCATCAAGCACGGCAACCACATCCAGTGTTTTAAGAGATTTCACAATGAAAACGAATAAGAGAAATATCCACAATTTCCACTGGACAAAATATACTTAATAATAAGGATAAGAGTACACCTTATCCTCCTCGACCCAGTACCATCTGACTGAAAAGGTTCAACTGCAACAATTAATCCATGCATAGTACAACAGTTCCTGTCATCTGCAGCTTGCAGCCCAAGAGCATTTTTTTTCTAAAAATAGACTTCCCCTAAACTCGGGAAGTGAATCCGGACAAGCGAGGGCATCCCCTCTTTTATTTTGTAGCTAAGCGATGACTTCTCCTCCAATGTCCACTCCTGGCGCATGTGCTTGCACCTTTGACACACTGGACTCTTGTATAGCTTTATGTCCTCCAGATTCACTGCTGCTTGCATGATGCTCCTGGCATAGCTCACGAGTTTGTCTTCTGCTTGAAACCTCCCATAGATACTGAGCCCAGCGAGGTTGTGGTGCTTGAAATCAGATGCAGATGGTTCCAACTCCAGTCCCTTGTCCTTCTCCTCACTAAATGCACCATTCTTCCTCTCCTCCCCTGTTACCATTAAACATAAATGATCCCGCACCTGCACTCAATCAGGTCAAAAAATAATAATTTAATTCCTAACTATTAAAAAAAGTTTGAACTTCGAAAATGAGACAATGAAAAGGAGAATCGGTACAAGAGTTCACCACGATGCGTAGTTCCTTAAGGTTGGGTGCACCTTGGAGTAGGAACATTGTCCAAGTCAGATCGCATTCTTCAGGAATGTTAAGCAAATTCACAATCCTAAGTTTGTGGAACACAGGTAACAATTGCCTTCGACCTTCCGGTTTGACCCAAATCTGCAAAAGGGGGATAATCCAGAATTATTTTATCCACAAATAATGATTACAACATGCCAGCCAAACATACACACATCACCGACAACATTGAGGACCTTTTAACTAACCTTTTCGCTTCTGAAGTTCAAATGCAGGTTGCTTATGGCAGTCTTACCAAGCAACTCACTTAACTTGAGCATCTTGTGCCAAGAGAGAGCAGTATTAATGATGCTCACAGTCTGGAGCAGTGGGACATAGCCAAGACAGAAGGGATCATCTTTTGATCTAAAAATACTAAATTTCAGTATTGTGAGCTTTGGTGCCCACTTCAGATGAACCCTCTTAAAGCAGCCGCTGGCAATCACTAGTTCACTGAGCTGAGGGTGTTCCACTTCCAGCAAAGACTGAATACCCATGTCACAATTGTGGAGGAAGAGGAACTCCAGTTGCTTGCATATACTAAAAAATTTGGGGAACGCCGATTCTCCTAACCTCAAATTCTCTAGCGTGAGGCGTGCAAGACAACCAAATGTGTTTGGACATGAATCAAAGAATGACATGAACTGCCTCCCATTTGTGAGCAGCTCATCCTTGGTACAATTTCTACGCACCTTCGTCAAGATTGTAAAGTCAACTGAAGCAACCTTTTGTGTTGCTATGCTGTTGGCAACAGTCTGGCCAATGAAAATGGACTCATCTCCCAAGTAGAATTGCATGCACAACAGCTGAATGGTGTATAGACTTCCAGCCCTCCTTTCCAGTATGCTCCGGGTTGCATCCAGAATGGTGGTGTTGGACCGAACTATATCATCTTTCTTGCTCGTTGTATGCTTGGACTCAAAAGAACCTGCCCTTATTACGACTTTTGAGAGTCTAGCAAGGACGTCCTTCCAACGTCTGGAGAGGATGGTGGTTCGTGCGGCGTCAGCAATATCAAGTCGCTCGACAATGTTGAGCAAAAGGTCATCAGGCAACTTGCTGAGCCTATCATCTTCATGGCCCTCCTACATTTCATACGGAAAGGAATCAGAGTTGATTTCTAATTAGCCTCATCACAGATGCAATTTTGATATTTCCCACAAACAAAGATAAAAAGTTTATACTTTCCCATGGATGACGCAAGTTTTAGTGTATAAATTTTATATACTACCATAAAGAAAGATGCAATTTTGATTATACAAAATTCATACTCCCTTCCGTCCCAAAATAAGTGACGTGGGGAGAGAGTACTTCCCAGTAGAAAGACACAAATTTTGTTTATACTACCCCAATAGAAAGACACAAAATTAATACTTCCCGATGGAAAGGCGCAATTTTTAGTGTACAATTTTTATACTACCGCACAGAAAGATGCAATTTTGATTATACAAAATTAATACTCCAAAAGGAGTAATTTTTAGTGTACAATTTAGGAGTACTACCCAATAGAAATACACAAATTTTGTTTATACTTACGCACCGAAAGACACAGTTTTGACAATACAATTTTTATACTTTACCAAAGAAAGATACAGTTTCGATTGTACAGTGTTTATACAACTACTCTCTCCGTTACTAAATATGAGCCTTTTTAGAGATTCCAATATGGACTACATACGGAGCAAAATGAGTGAATCTACACTCTAAAATACATCTATATACATCCGTATGTAATCCGTATTAAATAAAATATCTAAAAAGGCTTATATTTAGAAACGGAGGGAGTACTTACAACAAAAAGATGGAAATTTGATTGTATGAATTTTATAATCCGTCCATCCCAAAAAGCTTGTCTTAGATTTATATAGGTAATAATTACTCATAAAAAATGCAATTTTTGTACTTACCCACAGGAAAAAAAACAATTTTAATCAAACAGATTTTATAATTTTCACAGTAAAGACACAATTTTGAACACGACTTCTGATTATGGTTACTACTCCCTCCGTAAACTAATATAAGAGCATATAGATCACTACTTTAGTGATCTAAACGCTCTTATATTAGTTTACGGAGGGAGTACATATTATCATTGCTGATAGTAATTTATTTTACGGGTGATGTTGTAAGAGAACCTAGCGAAAGGAAGAAGATCAGGAGGAGAAACTCACCACCATGAAGATGAGGACTTGCCGAGGGCCGAGACGGATGGGTTGGCCACCGGTCGCCAAATGTCCAAGGGGAGTTGCTGATCTCCACTAAAAACAAGTGGCTTCCCGCGGTGTCCGCTTGGGCAGATATGCGGCGGCTTGGATCCCGCCTCCGGTGGCAACTCGGAGAATGAAATCGAAAGAGGACCTGTTTCTGATTGCGGTGCTTCGATTGCGGATTGCGGCTAAACGGGTGGCCGCTTTGATCGCGGACTGCGATTCCGATAGGAGCCGCTCGATTTTGGATCGCAGCTCGACAAGGAGCTGTTGCGTCGATTCGGGATTGCAGCTCTTATTTGGTCGTCTCTTCTCAAGCACCACTCGATCCTCGTATGAGGACCTCAACGGCGATGGCGACGGTACACAGCAGGCGGCGGGGGGAACCGGCGCATATCTGATCTTCGATCCACTTTAGGGCACTCCAACGGCCGACCTAAACACGCACAAAATTAGTCCGTTTGAGTGGCCAAAAGCCAGCCACGGTGGGAGTAAGATGAAGTCAACTCCGTAAGTTGGCTTACCTGACACATGCGATAAGCAATCGAAACAATTCAAAAAGAAATATGTAACAATGAGTTAATGAGAGAGGTTGTTTGAGTAATTTAGGACATTTTCAATGGTTGTAAGATAGTTGTTGGTAACTTTGCTATATAGGATTTTTGATGATGTGTCATACAATAGATGAGGGAAGAAAGAAAAGTTGTATGTACATGAACCAACACCCCTTGCACAAGCTCCAATGTAAAATGAGAGAACACCTTATTTATTATCTCACATCCTATTGGGCAAACTAGATACAACCTATTGGAGTTGTATGTTAAGCTGTTGGTTGAGAACATGACATATTTTACCAACAAGCTAACATACAAACTGTTGGAAGTATACCAACAACTATCTTACAATCATTCAAGATGCCCTTAGCTAGTTATTGTGACATCACATGTCCCAATACAATATGAGTCTATAACCTAATAAATGAAGCTTTGCATAATACCACACTTATATTACTACAGACTATGAAGATAGTAACATGGTCTAGAGATATGTGTGTGTTACTACTGTATATTATTCTCCATTGTGGCTAGTCTTAGGAGGGCCATAGCGGGGTACTTATCTACTCCCTCCGTTCGGGTTTAATTAGGCCTCTCAGCGTCACAAGCATGTCCCTTTTTATAAGGCCTCGCTTTGGAAAGGTGCATGCATGTAACCATTTCATTGGTTGCATTGAAAGTCATTGTTGTTGATGCCATGACTGGGAAATTAATACACTTCATGCGTGTTTTTTCATTGGTTGCATGCATGCGAGAGAGTGCATTGGAAGTGAAATGAAAAAATTAATGTGAGCAAATTACTATGTGTCTTGGTCTAAGAGAGGTTGTCTTTAGGCCTAATAAACTCGGACGGAGGAAGTAGTAACATAGCGCGTTCTAAGACAAATTTGCTATGTGGCATGTATTTAATGAGGAGAGATGTGTTTAGAGTAACATAATATGTTAATGTAACATAGCGCTTTCCAAGACGAGGTGAGTCCACAAACTAATAAATGAAACCATGTATGACACTACTATTATGTTACTTTGCACTATAATAACTTAGACTAGTGTCATATGCATGACACTAGTATAAGTTATTCCCACTATGACCAACCTTATGATAAATGTCCGCCCCATTACGATAACAGTCGATTTTACATTTTGGGGCCGAAAAATTGACATGCATAGGTTCCGGAAAAATGGCCAGATCTAGAAAAAAATTGGGGAAGTGGAATATTTCGACCTACTGCTGCATATGTCCAGTTTTTGCCGCCCTATTTTCTGTCTTCCCAATCACTAGGAAATTTTGGAGGGGCGGAAGTTTCAGCTCGCACCCTCCATTCCGCTGCCGTCATCGTCACATCTCGATGTCGATTCCTGCTGCCCTTGGCCACCCCGCGCCATCGAGTAGCTCCCTGATACGTCTCTATCGTATCTATAATTTTTGATTATTTCATGCCAATATTCTACAACTTTCATATACTTTTGATAACTTTTTATATTATTTTTGGGACTAACATATTGATCCGTTGCCCAGTGCCAGTTCCTATTTGTTGCATGTTTTTTGTTTCGCAGAAAATCCATATCAAACGAAGTCCAAACGTGATAAAAACTTATGGAGATTTTTTATGGAATATATGTGAATTTTGGAAAGTGGAATCAACGCAAGGCGATGCTCGAGGAGCCCACAAACCCTTAAGGTGCGCCCCCTACCCAGGGCGCGGCCAGGGGGCTTGTGGCCACCCCGAAGGTCGGTTGGAGGTGTCCTTCGGACACAAGAAAGCTAATATCCGGATAAAATCGTGTTAAAATTTCAGCCTAATCAGAGTTACGGATCTTTGAGAAAAGAAATGGTGAAAGGCCAAAATCGGGGAGCGCGGAGAGAGAGAGAGAGAGAGAGAGAGAGAGAGAGAGAGAGAGATCCAATCTCGGAGGGGCTCCCGCCCCTCCGCCACCATGGAGGCCATGGACCAGAGGGGAAACCCTCATCCCATATAGGGGGGGGCAAGGAAGAAGAAGAAGGGGGGCTCTCTCCTCCTCTCTCCCGGTGGCGTAGGAACACCGCCGGGGCAATCATCATGTGACGGCGATCTACACCAACACTTTCGTCATCTTCCCCAACATCTTCATCACCTTCCCCCATCTATATGTAGCGGCCCACTCTCCCACAACCCGTTGTACTCTCTACTTGAACATGGTGCTTTATACTTCATATTATTATCCAATGATGTGTTGCCATCCTATGATGCCTGAGTAGATTTTTGTTGTCCTATCGGTGATTGGTGAATTGCTATGATTGGTTTAGTTTGCTTGTGGTTATGTTGCTATTCTTTGGTGCCCATCATATGAGCGCGCGCGTGGATCACACCATAGGATTAGTTGTATGTTTATAGGACTATGTATTGGAGGGCAAGGGTGATAGCATCTTCAGCCTAGCATAGAAATTGATGCATACGGGATTGAAGGGGGGCCAATATATCTTAATGCTATAGTTGAGTTTTACCTTAATGAACGTTAGTAGTTGCGGATGCTTTGCTAATAGTTTCAATCATAAGTGCATAGAATTCCAAGTAAGGGATGGCATCCTAGGAGTGGCCTCCCGCATAAAACTTGTTATCGGTCTAATAACGTAGTCAATTGCTTAGGGACAATTTCGCAACTCCTACCACCACTTTTCCACACTCGTTAAACTAACTTAATTGCTTCTTTATTTAAACAGCCCCTAATTTTTATTTACATACTCTTTATTATCTTGCAAACTTATCCTACAACACCTACAAAGTACTTCTAATTTCATACTTATTCTAGGTAAAGCGAACGTTAAGCGTGTGTAGAGTTGTATCGATGGTCGATAGAACTTGAGGGAATATTTGTTCTACCTTTAGCTCCTCGTTGGGTTGGAAACTCTTACTTATCGAAAGAGGCTACAACTTATCCCCTATACTTGTGGGTTATCAAGACCTTTGACGCTATTGCCGGGGAGCAATAGCGTGGGGTGAATATTCTCGTGTGTGCTTGTTTTCTTTATCACTAAGTAGATTTTATTTTCTATTCTAAGTTGTTTTCTATCTTTAGTTATGGGTAGGAAACGTAAAATACCAAAAAAATAGTTGTACCTACTACACCAATGGTTGAAGAACCAGCCAAAATATATCACATTGTTGAAGCTTTTTACTTGGATCATCTTTGATCCATTTGTGCTTGTGTTGAATAGTCGAGGTAAAATCATTAAATGAGCATGCTTATTATGTGCGACACCGCTTATTATGGCATCATATTAATACTATGCATTGCTATGCTTGGAATTTTTGCGAAATACATGATTTTACTTGTTGTTCTGAAGACCCTAGAAACACCTTCCCTACCAATGTGAGTTTAAGGATAATGGAATCGTACCTTCTTATGCCAAGGGTGTTTATAATTACTATGATATTGAGCAAATTTAAGAATTTGTTGCTTTTAAGGGTGCCTATGAAATTGCTTTTTTGATTGAAAAGTATGATGTTACTCTTTACAAATCTGAAAGTTTTGCCATACTTAATGTAACGCCCGGATGATCTTGCTACAGTAATCCCATGCTAATCATGGTACGACATCCCGATTACTGTTGCTATCCTCGCAATAATTCGAAACCGTTCAAATTCAAAATTTAAATTGATGAAAACAATAAAAGTTTTAAAAATTTAAAATAAAAATGTTCGGTGGTTGCCAAATATTACAAAGATAATTATGGTGTAAGGTTCACAATTTTATAAAATGCCTAAGTGTTTATAAATAAATAAAAACAGAAAAGAAAATAAATAAAAAGAAAACAGAAAACAATAAAAAAAAAAGGAGAAGAGAAACCCCCCTGGGCTTCGGCCCAGCTGACCACAGGCCCCACTGGGCCACCCACCAGGCCCCGCCCCCCCCACTCTCTCCTTATCCCCCCCCCACCGGTGAGACCCCGAAACCCTAGCCCACTCCCGATCCCCACTCTCCCCTCACTCCCCCGATCTGGATCGAGATCGGGGCGACCACGCCACCGCCCCGGGTCGCCGTCGCCTTTCCGCCCCCCCCCTGCGCCCCTCGCCGCCGTCCGAACCCCCCCTCCACACCGTCGCCCCCCCCCGCGCGGGGCACCCGCCGCCGCGGGATCGTCCCCGACCTCCCCCGCCTCACCGGACCCCTCTCCCCGACGCCGGCGGCCGCCTCCCCGACTCCCTCCTCGCCGGTCGCCTCCAACCTCCACCGCGCCCGCCTCCTAGACCCTACGCGCCCCCCCCCACCGTGAGCTTTCCCCCCCTTCGCTTCCCCGACCCCCCTGGGATCGATCCCATCTCCCCCCCCCCCCCCGCGCGCTCGGTCGCCGTGGCCGGAGCCCGCTCCGGTGCCGCGCTTGCCGCGCTCCGGCTCGCGCCGGCTCACCGCGCCCGCGTCCCCCCTCCTCTTCCCCCTCGTTCCCCACCGCACCCGCCGTGGCCGCGTTTTGGTCATCGGACCACACCGCCTCGCCCGCTCGTTGCCGGGCTCCGGCACCCCGGACCCCTCTACCCCCTGCGGCCATCGGCCTGCGCCCGCGTGCGCGCTCGACGCGCCGGGCCCGCGCCTCGGCCGCGCTCACAGCGGCGCCCCTGCCGAGGCCGCTCCTTCCTCCGTCCGCCCCTGTTCCGTGCGCCGTCGCACTCCCCGTCCTTCGCCCGGTTGGCGCCCGGCGAGCCCCGCCGTGGTCACCAACCCCCCTGCTCCGGCGATCTGCCGGCTCCGCCCGCCCCGGTGGTGCGCCCGAAAGAGCGGGTGCTGGGCACCGTTGCGCCCGCGCCCGTTCGGGCAACAACCGCGCGTCCATGCGCCCGAAAAACCGCAAGGCCCCCTGGGGCCAATGACGTGGGGGCCCCACGCCCAGAACGCTTAAAAAAAAATAATAAAATAAATAAATAATAAAATAAATAAAACAATAAATATAAATAATTAAATTAAAATGATTTAATAAAATTATTAATTAATTAATTAATTAATTAAGTTAATTAATCTGGTTTAATTAAATTAATTAACTAGTTAAGTTTAATTAAACTGTAATTAGATTAACCTAAACCCTAATTAACCTAAATAGAGAATGACAGGTGGGTCCCACTGGACCCACATGTCAGGGTTGACTCAGTCAACCCCTGTTGACTGCTGACGTCAGCATGACATCATGCTGACGTCATAAATACATTTTTTCGAATTAATTAAATAAATAATTAAATTCCAAAATTGTTAAAATCTTTTAAAAATCATATCTTTTAATCCGTAACTCGGATTAAAATATTTTCAACATGAAAGTTGCTCAGAACGACGAGACGAACCCGGATACGCAGCCCGTTCGTCCACCACACACCCCTAACATATCAAACACGCAACTTTCCCCCTCTGGTTCATCTGTCCGAAAACGCGAAACACCGGGAATACTTTCCCGGATGTTTCCCCCCTTAACCAGTACCACCTCATACCGCGTTAGGGCACGCCTAGCATCGCTTCTTGACATGTCATGCATCGATATGCATCTGTTTACTTGGTATTCATTGTTTCTTCCCCCTCTTCTCTCCGGTAGACTACGAGACCGACGCTGCTGCTGCCCAGTTCGACTACGGAGTTGACGACCCCTCTCTCTTGCCAGAGCAACCAGGCAAGCCCCCCCCTTTGATCACCAGATATCGCCTATTCTCCTCTATACTGCTTGCATTAGAGTAGTGTAGCATGTTACTGCTTTCATTAATCCTATTCTGATGCATAGCCTGACATTGTCGCTACACCTGTTGATACCTTACCTGCAATCCTAAATACTTAGTATAGGATGCTAGTTTATCATTGTTGGCCCTACCTTCGTGTCAGTCTGCCTTGCTATAATATTGGGCCGTGATCACTCGGGAGGTGATCACGGGTATATACTATACATACATACATACTATACAGATGGTGACTAAAGTCGGGTCAGCTCGAAGAGTACCCGCGAGTGATTCACGGATTGGGGGCTGAAAGGACCTTTGTCCCGACGGCCCTCTGTGTGGATCTTTGTGGCGGAGCGACAGGACAGGTTGAGACCGCCTAGGAGAGAGGTGGGCCTGGCCCTGTTCGGCGTTCGCAGACACTTAACACGCTTAACGAGATCTTGGTATTTGATCTGAGTCTGGCTACGAGCCTATACGCACTAACCATCTACGTGGGAGTAGTTATGGGTATCCCGACGTCGTGGTATCAGCCGAAGCACTTCAGACGTCAGCGACGGAGCGGCGCGCGCCGGGTTGGACTGCGTTAACGCAACTTCCTTTGTAATGGAGGTTGCTAGGTCTGCTCACCGGCCGCGTACGCAACGTGCAGGTGTGCTCAGGGCGATGGGCCCAGACCCCTGCGCGCTTAGGTTTAGACCGGCGTGCTGGCCTCTCTGTTGAGCCTAGGTGGGGCTGCGACGTGTTGATCTTCCGAGGCCGGGCATGACCCAGGAAAGTGTGTCCGGCCAAATGGGATCGAGCGTGTTGGGCTATGTGGTGCACCCCTGCAGGGAAGTTAATCTATTCGAATAGCCGTGATCTTCGGTAACAGGACGACTTGGAGTTGTACCTTGACCTTATGACAACTAGAACCGGATACTTAATAAAACACACCCTTCCAAGTGCCAGATACAACCGGTGGTCGCTCTACCTCAGGGATATGAGGAGGGGATCGCCGGGTAGGATTATGCTATGAGATGTTATTGGGAGATGCTACTTGGAGGACTTCAATCTACTCTCTTATACTTGATGCAAGACGAAGGTGACCAGAAGCGTAGTCTTCGACAGGACTAGCTATCCCCCTCTTATTCTGGCATTCTGCAGTTCAGTCCACTGATATGGCCTCCTTACACATATACCCATGCATATGTAGTGTAGTTCCTTGCTTGCGAGTACTTTGGATGAGTACTCACGGTTGCTTTCTCCCCCCTTTTTCCCCCTTTCCTTTCTTTCTGGTTGTCGCAACCAGATGCTGGAGCCCAGGAGCCAGACGCCACCGTCGACGACGACCCCTACTACACCGGAGGTGCCTACTACTACGTGCTGCCCGCTGACGACGACCTGGAGTAGTTAGGAGGATCCCAGGCAGGAGGCCTGCGCCTCTTTCGATCTGTATCCCAGTTTGTGCTAGCCTTCTTAAGGCAAACTTGTTTAACTTATGTCTGTACTCAGATATTGTTGCTTCCGCTGACTCGTCTATGATCGAGCACTTGTATTCGAGCCCTCGAGGCCCCTGGCTTGTATTATGATGCTTGTATGACTTATTTTATTTGTAGAGTTGTGTTGTGATATCTTCCCGTGAGTCCCTGATCTTGATCGTACACATTTGCGTGCATGATTAGTGTACGATTAAATCGGGGGCGTCACAAGTTGGTATCAGAGCCGACTGCCTGTAGGAATCCCCCTTCCACACTCCTTGGCCGAAGTCGAGTCTAGTCACTACAAAACTTTTACTAACATGGCTGTGAGCCTTACGGGCCCACGTCGCCATTGGGTGGTACTAGGATCTTTTACTCCTCGACCTTTACTCTGGGACTCTGAACTCTTTTCTACTCGGGTTAAACGAATTTACTAACTCTGACATTAGGATCCCGTTACCACACTCACCCCAAAGTTGGATAAGCCATAGTTATTCTGTAGGATAGCATTTTGAATAGTGCCCATGTTGTCATTTGACTCCATTGAAACATCTTTGTTTTCAGATGGAACCCGCGAGGCAGGTCGTGCGCCACACTGCGGCCATTGGTGCCTCAGGATCACCTGCTGTGCTAGCTGATATGATGACCTATCTGGGTTATCGCTGGCACCCTGAGTACACCGTCTACGAGGAGTACCAGGACTTTAACCAGGAGCAGTACCGTGCCATCGTCCACCTCTACACTCGGGAGTATGAGTCCACTACCGTGCTGCACACCGCTCATGGTGTTGGAGTGACCATCGAGATGGCAGTCCACGATGCGGCTCATGCTGCTCTGACACGTCTTCGTGGAGAGTACCAGGCATTGGACACTTCCCCTTTCAGGCACATTCCTATCGCATCTGACGTTGGTGCGGAGGGATACTACACTGCCGCCTACTCCACCGTCACCCGAGAGCCTTTCCACCATCAGCGCCTGGTCCTGCATGCTGATGGGCTGGACCGAGCTAACAGAGCTCTTCGCCACGAGTTGTACACCACTCGTCAGCACCTTTATAGGGCTCTGACGCGGTTGCACCCCTTTGTCCGGTCTGGACAGCTGCCGCGTTCTGCGATCTACCCAGCCAGGACCGTAATGCCCCACGGTGTCGGATGGCCAGAGGTGGGAGGCTACTCTCCCGCACTTGGTCCTCTTCTGCCACCTGAGCGTCGGGTTCTACACCAGAGTATCCGCGGCCCCCAGGCCACTGACGTGGAGGACTATCCGTTGCCTCACTACCAGCTGTCAGGTTACAGCTACCTTCACAGTACCTCCTGGGACTGATGTAGTCTTGTTCATTAGTCTTAGATGCACTCGCGAGCCTGCGTGCCGCCTATGATGACTTAGTCTATGTACGGAACTCTGTGTACTGAACTCTATGTCCGACCCCTTTTGTAAGTTATGCCGACTATCTATGTGGTATCTGTCGTGCTCCTTTCATTATGCATGTTTCATCATGAATGACTCTTGTCTATGCAAATTTCTCAATACTGAACTACCCCTGTTATATATTAGCAGGATGGTTAGACCAGCTGGTCGTGGTCGTGGTGGCAACTTCCCACCACCGCCTGAGTACATGGCTGGTATGATCCAACAGCTTGAGATGAATCGCCAGTTCATGGAAAACATGATGGCTCAGTTTCCTCGCCCCAATATGAACCAGCATCCAAACACAACAACTCTGCAGGATTTCATACGCCTCAACCCAAGTGTGTACCGCAGCTCAACCCAGCCGCTGGATGCTGATGACTGGCTCCGTGACATCACCTATGAGATGGAGTCTGCTGATGTAGCCCCTGCCAGCTATGTCACTTTTGCTTCCTTCTTCCTGAAGGGACCCGCAGCTCAATGGTGGGACAGCCACAGGCGTACTCTGCCAGTTGGGACAATCATCTCCTGGCCAGACTTTCAGGCTGCCTTCCGTGCCCGCTTCATTCCTCAGGGAATCATGGACAAGAAGAAGCGTGAGTTTCGAAACCTCACCCAAGGCAACAAGACTGTTGAAGCTTATCAGCGAGAGTTTCTGGATTTATCCCGCTATGCTGAAGAAGACATTGCAACTGATGCTCGCAGACAGGAGAAGTTCCGTGAAGGCCTTCAAGCTGACATCAAGCTCGCACTTCTAGTGCATGACTTTGCCGATTTCGCCACCTTGGTGAACAAGGCCATCAATGTTGAGACTGGTCTTCAAGAACACCATAGCTCTCAAAGGCGCAACCGTGACACGGGCTCATCTTCGGGCCCGCCCTCGCAGAAGCGTAAGATATGGATCCCGAACAGCATGTACCGTCCAAATGCACCAGCCCTAAGGCAGTCTTACGCTGCACCTCGTCTGCCTACTGCTCCAACTAGGCTGCCAAGGCTTCCAGCTCCGCCACCCCAAGCTCCTGTTCCCACTCCCAATAATGGCCTGTGCTACAAGTGTGGTCAACCAGGTCACCTTGCCAGGAACTGCTATCAGAATCAAAAACAGAATCAACTGGCCCTTCCAGCTACTGGCCGTGGAAACAACCAGGCCCGCAACAACATTGCCAAGTCTTATGGCCGTGTTCATGCCAACCACATTGATCTGAATGAAGCTCAAGACCAGCCTGCTACTGTGATGGGTACACTCCTCGTAAATTCAGTACCAGCATCCGTTTTATTTGATACAGGTGCATCGCATTCATTCATGTCAGAAGAATTTGCATACAAGCACGATGTTAAATTTGAGCAGATGAACACTTCGGTAGTGGTAAAAACCCCCGCGGGACAATGTCAGACCTCCATGGTTGGCATTGACGTCCCTGTGGAAATCGAAGGGTTGGAGTTTCGTGCCTCGCCCATTATACTGAAATCGTCTAACATCGACCTCATTCTGGGAATGGATTGGTTAAAGGCGCATACTGCTTCTATCGTTTGCGCCACTAAGACCGTCCATCTGCTACACCCTTCCGATGAAATAATTAGCTATGATGCTCATCTGGTTCGGAATGCCGAGGCCAGACTTTATGCCTTAAACGCCTTGAACGTTACACCACTCAAAGGCATTGAAAACATTCCCGTCGTGCGTGAATTCCTAGACGTCTTTCCTGAAGAACTCCCAGGGATTCCCCCTGCTAGAGCTGTCGAATTCGTCATCGACTTGAAACCGGGCACCACTCCTATCGCCAAGCGACCCTATAAGATGCCGCCGCATGAACTCCTTGAGCTTAAGGAGGAAATCGATAAATCTCTTCAAAGTGGTTTCATTCGCCCAAGTTGCTCTCCTTGGGGAGCACCTTCTCTCTTTGTCAAGAAGAAAGATGGGACAAACCGATTGGTCCAAGACTACCGTCCTATAAATCAAGCTACCATTCAGAATAAGTATCCTCTTCCTCGGATCAATGATCTGTATGATCAATTGGCTGGATCATCAGTGTTCTCTAAACTCGACTTGAGGTTGGGTTACCACCAGATCCGTGTTCGTGAGGAAGATATCCCCAAGACCGCATTCGTGACTCGTTATGGTTCATACGAGTACACCGTCATGTCTTTCGGCTTAACCAATGCTCCAGCCACCTTCTCTCGCCTGATGAACTATATATTCATGGATTACCTCGACAAGTTCGTCGTGGTTTATCTGGATGATATTCTGGTATTTTCCAAGAACGAAGAGGAACATGCTGAACATCTTCGCCTCGTGCTGGAAAAGCTACGAGAGCATCAACTTTATGCCAAGTTCTCCAAATGTGAATTCTGGCTTCCCGAAGTAACCTATCTCGGGCATGTCATCTCTAAGGATGGTATTGCCGTCAACCCTGAACGAGTTCAGGCTATTCTCGATTGGACTCCTCCGAAGAACGTTAAGCAAGTCAGAAGTTTTCTCGGTCTCGCCAGCTACTGCCGTCGATTCGTCGAGAACTTCTCCAAGATTGCCAGGCCTCTGACTAACCTATTGCATAAGGGCGTCAAGTTCCAATGGACAGATAAATGTCAGGAAAGTTTCCAGGCACTCAAGGACAAGTTGACTTCTGCCCCAGTACTAGCTCCTCCTGATACTAAGAAGGACTTCGTCATTTACTGCGACGCTTCCCGTCAAGGACTAGGCTGTGTCCTAATGCAAGAGCGCAAAGTGGTTGCTTATGCCTCTCGGCAATTGCGCCCTCACGAAGAGAACTACCCAGTTCACGACCTCGAACTTGCTGCTGTCATTCATGCGCTAAAACAGTGGCGACATTACCTACTCGGTAATCGTTGCGAGATCTTCACTGACCACCAAAGTCTGAAGTATCTGTTTACTCAGCCAGACCTGAACCTCCGTCAGCAGAGATGGATGGAGACTGTTGCAGACTTTGATTTGGGTATTTCCTATACCCCAGGCAAGGCTAATGTAATGGCTGATGCCTTGAGCCGCAAGTCTTACTGCAACCACCTCCAGGTTCACAAAGTTCAGCCCTCACTCGTTGAAGAATTCAGAAAGCTGAACCTCCATATTGTTCCTCCGGGTGCACTCGCTCCCCCTCCTCCGGAGTTCCGCAAGATGAATCTCCGTGTTGTTTCCCAGGGTTCCCTCTATACCCTGGCTGTTGAACCCGATCTCGTGGGCACCATAAAGACCATGCAGGGATTTGACTCTGAAGTCTACAAGATTAAGCAAGACCTCAAAGAAGGAAGTCCCTCATCCTTCACTATTGCTGATGATGGCGCCTTGTACTTCAAAGGCCGCCTAGTGGTGCCGTGTAAGAAGGAAAACCTGAATATGACCCAGGAGGTTATGAAAGAAGCTCATGATACGCCTCTATGTATCCATCCTGGTAGTACGAAGATGTATCAAGACATTCGTCAGAGATTCTGGTGGTCTAACATGAAGCAAGACATTGCTCGTTATGTTGCCGAATGTGACGTTTGCCGTCGTATCAAAGCAGAACATCAAAGGCCTGCTGGAACTCTGCAACCTATATCTATTCCTGAATGGAAATGGGACCATGTCGAGATGGACTTCGTTACTGGATTCCCCAAATCGCAAAAGGGTAATGATGCTATTCTTGTCGTCATTGACCGACTTTCTAAGGTTGCACATTTTCTGGCGGTCAAAGAAACGATCACTGCTAGTCAGCTTGCAACTCTCTACATGTCCAGAATTGTTTCGCTCCACGGTATTCCACTGGTTATCAGTTCAGACCGTGGCAGTTTATTCACTTCAAGATTCTGGGCAAGTTTCCAAGAAGCTATGGGCACTCATCTGTCTTTCAGCACTGCTTTTCATCCTCAGTCACAAGGGCAAGTTGAACGTGTCAATCAAGTTCTCGAAGACATGCTTCGAGCTTGTGTTATTTCCTTCGGCAAGAAATGGGAGGAATCTCTTCCGTATGCTGAGTTCTCTTATAATAATAGCTATCAAGCTAGTCTGAAGATGGCCCCCTTCGAAGTGTTATATGGACGAAAGTGCCGGACCCCTCTGAACTGGTCAGAAACTGGGGAACGTCCACTCTTCGGTCCGGATATTATCCAACATGCCGAAGAACAAGTCCGCATTATTCGCGAGAATCTCAAGACTGCTCAGTCCCGCCAAAAGAGTAATTATGACCGTCATCATAAAGACATGGTCTATCAACCTGGCGAAAAGGCCTATCTTCGAGTTACACCAATGAAGGGTGCTCACCGCTTCGGGATCAAGGGCAAGCTAGCTCCTCGCTATATTGGCCCATTCACTATTCTCGAGAGGCGTGGAAAGGTGGCATATCAACTGGAGCTTCCGTCGAACCTTTCTCAGGTTCACGATGTGTTCCATGTGTCACAACTCCGCCGTTGCTTCAAGGACCCAATCCGAGCTGTGGATCATGAAGTGCTCGAATTGCAACAGGACCTCTCCTATAAAGAGCATCCGGTCCGCATTCTCGACCAAGCTGAACGCCGCACACGCCAGAAGGCGATCAAGTTCCTCAAGGTCCAGTGGTCGAATCACTCTGAAGACGAAGCCACCTGGGAACGCGAGGATCGCCTGCGTGATGAATACCCCGCACTGTTTCCTTCTACCTCCTAAAATCTCGGGACGAGATTTCTTGTAGTGGAGGAGATTTGTAACGCCCGGATGATCTTGCTACAGTAATCCCATGCTAATCATGGTACGTCATCCCGATTACTGTTGCTATCCTCGCAATAATTCGAAACCGTTCAAATTCAAAATTTAAATTGATGAAAACAATAAAAGTTTTAAAAATTTAAAATAAAAATGTTCGGTGGTTGCCAAATATTACAAAGATAATTATGGTGTAAGGTTCACAATTTTATAAAATGCCTAAGTGTTTATAAATAAATAAAAACAGAAAAGAAAATAAATAAAAAGAAAACAGAAAACAATAAAAAAAAGGAGAAGAGAAACCCCCCTGGGCTTCGGCCCAGCTGACCACAGGCCCCACTGGGCCACCCACCAGGCCCCGCCCCCCCCCCACTCTCTCCTTATCCCCCCCCCACCGGTGAGACCCCGAAACCCTAGCCCACTCCCGATCCCCACTCTCCCCTCACTCCCCCGATCTGGATCGAGATCGGGGCGACCACGCCACCGCCCCGGGTCGCCGTCGCCTTTCCGCCCCCCCCCCTGCGCCCCTCGCCGCCGTCCGAACCCCCCCTCCACACCGTCGCCCCCCCCCCGCGCGGGGCACCCGCCGCCGCGGGATCGTCCCCGACCTCCCCCGCCTCACCGGACCCCTCTCCCCGACGCCGGCGGCCGCCTCCCCGACTCCCTCCTCGCCGGTCGCCTCCAACCTCCACCGCGCCCGCCTCCTAGACCCTACGCGCCCCCCCCCACCGTGAGCTTTCCCCCCCTTCGCTTCCCCGACCCCCCTGGGATCGATCCCATCTCCCCCCCCCCCGCGCGCTCGGTCGCCGTGGCCGGAGCCCGCTCCGGTGCCGCGCTTGCCGCGCTCCGGCTCGCGCCGGCTCACCGCGCCCGCGTCCCCCCTCCTCTTCCCCCTCGTTCCCCACCGCACCCGCCGTGGCCGCGTTTTGGTCATCGGACCACACCGCCTCGCCCGCTCGTTGCCGGGCTCCGGCACCCCGGACCCCTCTACCCCCTGCGGCCATCGGCCTGCGCCCGCGTGCGCGCTCGACGCGCCGGGCCCGCGCCTCGGCCGCGCTCACAGCGGCGCCCCTGCCGAGGCCGCTCCTTCCTCCGTCCGCCCCTGTTCCGTGCGCCGTCGCACTCCCCGTCCTTCGCCCGGTTGGCGCCCGGCGAGCCCCGCCGTGGTCACCAACCCCCCTGCTCCGGCGATCTGCCGGCTCCGCCCGCCCCGGTGGTGCGCCCGAAAGAGCGGGTGCTGGGCACCGTTGCGCCCGCGCCCGTTCGGGCAACAACCGCGCGTCCATGCGCCCGAAAAACCGCAAGGCCCCCTGGGGCCAATGACGTGGGGGCCCCACGCCCAGAACGCTTAAAAAAAAATAAATAAAAATAAAAAAATAAATAAATAAATAATAAAATAAATAAAACAATAAATATAAATAATTAAATTAAAATGATTTAATAAAATTATTAATTAATTAATTAATTAATTAAGTTAATTAATCTGGTTTAATTAAATTAATTAACTAGTTAAGTTTAATTAAACTGTAATTAGATTAACCTAAACCCTAATTAACCTAAATAGAGAATGACAGGTGGGTCCCACTGGACCCACATGTCAGGGTTGACTCAGTCAACCCCTGTTGACTGCTGACGTCAGCATGACATCATGCTGACGTCATAAATACATTTTTTCGAATTAATTAAATAAATAATTAAATTCCAAAATTGTTAAAATCTTTTAAAAATCATATCTTTTAATCCGTAACTCGGATTAAAATATTTTCAACATGAAAGTTGCTCAGAACGACGAGACGAACCCGGATACGCAGCCCGTTCGTCCACCACACACCCCTAACATATCAAACACGCAACTTTCCCCCTCTGGTTCATCTGTCCGAAAACGCGAAACACCGGGAATACTTTCCCGGATGTTTCCCCCCTTAACCAGTACCACCTCATACCGCGTTAGGGCACGCCTAGCATCGCTTCTTGACATGTCATGCATCGATATGCATCTGTTTACTTGGTATTCATTGTTTCTTCCCCCTCTTCTCTCCGGTAGACTACGAGACCGACGCTGCTGCTGCCCAGTTCGACTACGGAGTTGACGACCCCTCTCTCTTGCCAGAGCAACCAGGCAAGCCCCCCCTTTGATCACCAGATATCGCCTATTCTCCTCTATACTGCTTGCATTAGAGTAGTGTAGCATGTTACTGCTTTCTGTTATCCTATTCTGATGCATAGCCTGACATTGTGCTACACCTGTTGATACCTTACCTGCAATCCTAAATACTTAGTATAGGATGCTAGTTTATCATTGTTGGCCCTACCTTCGTGTCAGTCTGCCTTGCTATAATATTGGGCCGTGATCACTCGGGAGGTGATCACGGGTATATACTATACATACATACATACTATACAGATGGTGACTAAAGTCGGGTCAGCTCGAAGAGTACCCGCGAGTGATTCACGGATTGGGGGCTGAAAGGACCTTTGTCCCGACGGCCCTCTGTGTGGATCTTTGTGGCGGAGCGACAGGACAGGTTGAGACCGCCTAGGAGAGAGGTGGGCCTGGCCCTGTTCGGCGTTCGCAGACACTTAACACGCTTAACGAGATCTTGGTATTTGATCTGAGTCTGGCTACGAGCCTATACGCACTAACCATCTACGTGGGAGTAGTTATGGGTATCCCGACGTCGTGGTATCAGCCGAAGCACTTCAGACGTCAGCGACGGAGCGGCGCGCGCCGGGTTGGACTGCGTTAACGCAACTTCCTTTGTAATGGAGGTTGCTAGGTCTGCTCACCGGCCGCGTACGCAACGTGCAGGTGTGCTCAGGGCGATGGGCCCAGACCCCTGCGCGCTTAGGTTTAGACCGGCGTGCTGGCCTCTCTGTTGAGCCTAGGTGGGGCTGCGACGTGTTGATCTTCCGAGGCCGGGCATGACCCAGGAAAGTGTGTCCGGCCAAATGGGATCGAGCGTGTTGGGCTATGTGGTGCACCCCTGCAGGGAAGTTAATCTATTCGAATAGCCGTGATCTTCGGTAACAGGACGACTTGGAGTTGTACCTTGACCTTATGACAACTAGAACCGGATACTTAATAAAACACACCCTTCCAAGTGCCAGATACAACCGGTGGTCGCTCTACCTCAGGGATATGAGGAGGGGATCGCCGGGTAGGATTATGCTATGAGATGTTATTGGGAGATGCTACTTGGAGGACTTCAATCTACTCTCTTATACTTGATGCAAGACGAAGGTGACCAGAAGCGTAGTCTTCGACAGGACTAGCTATCCCCCTCTTATTCTGGCATTCTGCAGTTCAGTCCACTGATATGGCCTCCTTACACATATACCCATGCATATGTAGTGTAGTTCCTTGCTTGCGAGTACTTTGGATGAGTACTCACGGTTGCTTTCTCCCCCCTTTTTCCCCCTTTCCTTTCTTTCTGGTTGTCGCAACCAGATGCTGGAGCCCAGGAGCCAGACGCCACCGTCGACGACGACCCCTACTACACCGGAGGTGCCTACTACTACGTGCTGCCCGCTGACGACGACCTGGAGTAGTTAGGAGGATCCCAGGCAGGAGGCCTGCGCCTCTTTCGATCTGTATCCCAGTTTGTGCTAGCCTTCTTAAGGCAAACTTGTTTAACTTATGTCTGTACTCAGATATTGTTGGTTCCGCTGACTCGTCTATAATCGAGCACTTGTATTCGAGCCCTCGAGGCCCCTAGCTTGTATTATGATGCTTGTATGACTTATTTTATTTGTAGAGTTGTGTTGTGATATCTTCCCGTGAGTCCCTGATCTGATCGTACACATTTGCATGCATGATTAGTGTACGATTAAATCGGGGCGTCACACTTAAATATTGCTATGAAAACTATGCTTCTAATGCTTATGTTAAGCCATATATTGAGGACTCCTCCGCTGTTCAAGAGGAGAATAATATTTTGCAGGAAACTATGGAAGAAGAAATTGCTGAAGCTGTGAGCTTATTGGATGAAAAAGATGACGAGGAGAGCGAAGAACAAAAGGAGGAAGAGCGGATTAGCTACTTGTGCCCACCTTTTAATGAGAGTAACTCTTCAACTCATACATTGTTTAATTTCCCTTCGTGCTTACCAAAGGATGAATGCTATGATGATTGCTATGATCCCTTGGATTCGTTTGAAATATCCCTTTTTGATGAAATTGATGCTTGCTATGCTTGTGGCCATGATGCCAATATGAATTATGCTTATGGAGATGAACTTGCTATAGTTCCTTATGTTAAGAATGAAATTGTTGCTATTGCACCCATGAATGATAGTCCTATTATCTTTTTGAATTCTCCCAACTACACTATATCGAAGAAGTTTGCGCTTATTAAGGATTATATTGATGGTTTCCATTTTACCATTACACATGATGATTTTGATGAGTATAATATGCATGTGCTTGCTGCTCCTACTTGCAGTTATTATGAGAGAGGAACTACATCTCCACCTCTCTATGTTTCCAATACGATAAAATTGCAAGAAACTGCTTATGCTATGTATCGGCCTTTACTTTGTGTGCATGAATTGTTCTTTTATGACATGTCGATGCATAGGAAGAGAGTAAGACTTTGTTGTTGCATGATATATATTACTTTGTGCTCAATACTAAATTACAAATCATTGTTAATTAAAACTAGCTTTGATATACCTTGGAATCTGGGTGGATCCATTACTTGAGCACTTTATGCCTAGCTTAATGGCTTTAAAGAAAGCGCTGCCAGGGAGACAACCTGGAAGTTTTAGAGAGTCATTTTATTATGTTGTGTGCTTTTATATAGTTTAAAAACAAAACAAAATAAAGAGAGGAACCTATCAAAATTTCAAAAAGAAAAGTGAAAGTGAGAGAGACAAGCATTGTTAAAGTGGGAGCATGCCTTGAACTTTGTTCATGCCCATGGAAACATTGTGAATCTTAATTACAAAAACTTTTAAACAAAAATAAGCATCCCCTTGTATAAATCCATTGTATTATAAAAATAATGTGCCAAGATTTGCCTTTAGGATGATTAGATTGCTTGTTTGGTTTGTGCAGTCCAAAAATAGAAACTTTGGCTGTAGCGCGTGAATTTCATTTTTTACTGGAACGTCAAATGTTTCTGAAATTTTTACACAGTACTATACAAATTGTTTGTTTTGTCCTAATTTTTTAGAATTTTTTGAGTTACATAAGTATATGTACCATCTGCATCTTTATTGTCCTATTTTCACAGATTGCTATTATAGTTTCGTTGTTTGATTATGTTTGAAATCTTGTTGAGCCTCCTTTGACTTTGGGCCATAGAATTGTGATAGTATATAGTGGGTAATGATTGATTATAATTATACAATAATGTTATGGCAGAACATGTTGGGATTTGATGTTTTATGTACTAACCCCTCTAATAAAAAGTTTGGTTAAGTTTTGTGTGGATGAAGTGTTCGAAGATCGAGGAGGTATTGATATGAGAAGAATGATGAGAGGCAAGAGATCAAACTTGGGGATGCCCAAGGCACCCCAAGTAAATATCCAAGGAGACTCAAGCGTCTAAACTTGGGGATGCACCGGAAGGCATCCCATCCTTCTTCAACAAATATCGGTATGTTTTAGTTTTTGTTTTGTTCACATAATATGCGTAAATCTTGGAGCGTCGTGTGCCCTTTTATTTTTCTTTTTATAACTGCACCATGCTGGTATGAGATAGTCCTTGGTTGATTTATAGAATGCTCTTTGCACTTCACTTATACAGTTTGAGTATGGCTTTATAGAATGCTTCATGTGCTTCACTTATATCATTTGAAGTTTGGATTGCCTATTTCCTGACACATAGAAAACCACCATTTGTAGAATGCTCTTTTGCTTCACTTATATTTGTTAGAGCGTGGGCATATCTTTTGTAGAAAGAATTAAACTCTCTTGCTTCACTTATATCTATTTAGAGAGTCTCATGAATTGGTCATTCACATGGTTAGTCATAAAATCCTACATAAAACTTGTAGATCACTGAATATGATATGTTTGATTCCTTGCAATAGTTTTGCGATATAAAGATGGTGATATTAGAGTCATGCTAGTTAGTAATTGTGGATTGGTAGAAATACTTGTGTTAAAGTTTGTGATTCCCGTAGCATGCACGTATGTGAACCATTATGTGATGAAGTCGGAGCATGATTTATTTTTGATTGTCTTCCTTATGAGTGGCGGTCGAGGACGAGCGATGGTCTTTCCCACTAGGGGCATGCATATTAGTACTTTGTTTTGAGGGCTAATAAATTTTTGCAATAATTATGTGAGTTCTTTATGACTAATGTTGAGTCCATGGATTATACGCACTATCACCCTTCCACCATTGCTAGCCTTTCTAATGCCACGCAAATTTCGCCGGTGCATTAAACCATCTTTATACCTTCCTCAAAATAGCCACCATACCTACCTATCATGACATTTCCATAGCCATTCCGAGATATATTGCCATGCAACTTTCATCATCATCGTATACATGACTTGAGCATTCATTGTCATATTGCTTTGCATGATCGTAAGATAGGTATCATGATATTTTCATGGCTTGTCCGTTTTTTTTGATATCTTTGCTATGCTAGATCATTGCACATCCTGGTACACTGCTAGAGGTATTCATATAGTCATCATGCATCAGTTTTATCGAGTTCTAATATCGAGTTTTAAGTAAATAAAAGTGTGATGATCATCATTATTAGAGCATTGCCCCAGTGAGGAAAGAATGATGGAGGCTATGATTCCCTCTCTTTGGGATGAGACTTCGGATTTACAAAAATAAAAATAGGCCAAAGAGCCCAAAATAAAAAAAAGAGGCCAAAGAGCCCAGAATAAAAATAAATAAATAAAGAGAAAATAAAAAATGAGAGAAAAAGAGAGAAGGGGCAATGCTACTATCCTTTTACCACACTTGTGCTTCAAAGTAGCACCATGTTCTTCATAGAGAGAGTCTCCTATGTTGTCACTTTCATATACTAGTGGGAATTTTTCATTATAGAACCTGTCTTGTATATTCTGATGATGGGCTTCCTCAAATGCCCGAGGTCTTCATAAACAAGCAAGTTGGATGCACACCCACTTAGTTTTCAGTTTGAGTTTTCATACACTTACTAGATCACTGATGGCGCGCGTTGCCGCGCCCGTCCATTTCTATGATGGAATGATTGGTACTATCATAGGTACACAATGTTTTAAGTGCATAAACATAGCCATATTTTGTGGGTAATCAAAGTTGGAATCTTTTAAATCTTCATCAGTATGCATAAATGGAACACGATGTTGATAACTAAAGAGGTGAATTTTATTTGGTCTAAAAAGGAGAGTGAGATAGGTATGGACTTAGAAGTCAGGACTCACGCGGGTTTCAGTTTTCCGGATTGAAATATGTACTAGAAGATTGGTGATATACCTAGAGTAACACTCAAGGCAAGATATACAGTAGACTGACTGTTACAAAAATAATCATGCTTAACATAGACTCCTTCCATACCAAGTATAGAGAAGTAGAGAACCAACTTTTAACCCTTTAGTATATATACTTATTAACTGACTGTAAATTCTATGGGAGTAGAAAATTTCATCATTGTTCGCAAGTATGTGTGTGTGATGCGCCATCTGCGTTGCCGCACATGTCCATGTGTTCGACAGAATGATATAAATTTTGTAAATACATATAGATATGAGAAATGTAAGTTAAACGTAATTTTTTGTGGATAGTATAATATGCACAATGTATATATCCATATATATATGTAGGAAAATGCAAGTATGTTCATATAAGCTAAGAACATGGGACTGATGACAACATGACGAAACAAAAGATATTGTACACCAGTGCAGATAATTTGTCTATTGATCATTGCTTCCAGCACCGTCCTCGTCCTCTCCACCGTCAAGAATGGAGCCCATGTGACTTCTCTGAGTGGTCATGGGCTAGTTCAACATAGGGCCACTGCTTCCTCCGCAACATAGGGACCTTTGCATGATGCCAGTGTGCCAAATGTTCCAAGCTGTAAGAGGATGAATCAAGTCCTCAAGGATTAATATTTCATATTAATATATCATTTGCATTTACTATTTTTCCAATGAATAATATCATCCACTAACAGTATTTTTCCAACGAATAATATCATCCTCGATGGTTACATATGTTCTCTGTGTGAAAGTACAACATACCAATAGCAGGACATCATGAATATGAGTTTTGGTCCATATAAAATTGGATATATTTCACAACAATCCATAACCAAAATAAGATAAGGACGGATATCACATCTGTTTAGAGGAAGATATAGGAGTGCATAATGCATGAATGAACCCCTTGCATCAATGTGACCCAATTTTTAACAAGTAGTTGTAACATTTTAGTCATATATAAAGTCCATTTTTCCTGGTGGGATGTAGGTTATTTTTCCAACAAATAATATCATCCTCGATGGTTACATATGTTCTCTGTGTGAAAGTACAACATACCAATAGCAGGACATCATGAATATGAGTTTTTGTCCATATAAAATTGGATATATTTCACAACAATCCATAACCAAAATAAGATAAGGACGGATATCACATATGTTTAGAGGAAGATATAGGAGTGCATAATACATGAATGAACCCCTTGCATCAATGTGACCCAATTTTTAACAAATAGTTGTAACATTTTAGTCATATATAAAGTCCATTTTTCCTGGTGGGATGTAGGTTTGCTTGTCACATTCAACCCTGAATGATGAGCAAGCTTATGTACATGCAAAGTAGGCCCATCATAGTGAGTAAACTTATGTTCTTTGTACTACCTTGATAGTTGATGAATAGATCGGGATTTTTTCTCGCGAAATAATAATTATTATTATGACACACAGTATCTTATTTTTACATTTAATTTCTAGTACGTAATACTGCATCGTTGTCCATCTTTCAAAGTTCCGATTGTTAATTTTGCATCATAAGGTGTGGCAAACTGGATTCAACAAAAACTCTGAATCATTTCTAGTCTCAGTGTTATCATAATCTTCCCTGCCAAACAATCATAATTGTTAAAAATTAAAAGCAAGAAATATATATGGTTAAATATTCTACTGTGATAGAAATGCACAACAGAGAAAGAAACCTGATTGTGCCCCAATATTTAGCTTTTATCTCTTCATTGGAATAGTAAAAGACAGTACGCATGCAAGAGCAATAGCACATTGATCAATTATTGATATGTTATGTTTTCCTCATCTGTATGCAAAGAACCTTTGACATCATAAATTAAAAAAGTATCTCTTGGGAAAATTCAGTCATAACTAAAGAAGAGATCTCAATACAGAAACCAACCTTGGTGTCTTTGGACAGATTCTTAATGCAGGAATCAATCTCTTCCTGTCTCTTCTCTGGAACGATGATCTAAGAAATATCAGCAATTGAATATCCCATAAACAGGATTGGAAAGGAGGGGGAGGGGGCGTTCAACAGGGACTCACCAGTACAAACCATAGCCAGATCTGGGCTCTCACAGGCAAAGAAGACACGACATCCACGAAAGAAAGAAGGTGGAAACAGAAAGGGCACCTCGCCGCTGCAAGGAACGTCTTGGGATGCGTCCTACACTGCATTCTCGTCTCCACCTATGTAGCATCAGGAGAAACGTAGTGAAGGTAAGATGATTTTACCTCTAGCGCAAAAAGGAAGAAATTGATTCAGCCTCTCTGCTTCGCTATCGCCTCCACACTGTATGCTGAGTTCACACGACCTTGACAGCGAGCAAAGGGCCCAGATCAAGACAAAGCAGACGGGAGGGAGATGTCGTGACGCCTTGGTGCCGGGATATCATCGCGGCGGCGAGCAGACCTAGGGCAGAGGTCGCGACTCGCGAGAGGAGAGGAGGACTCGTGCTGTGTCGATTGCTTCACCTTCTCTAAAAGGCCGAGGTTGGCCCAGTTAACCAGAGAATCCCAATTTTGTTACGGGAGTGACGGCCCGTTCACATTTGCGGATGCTGTTGCGCTCTAAGGTTGATCCGACGGCTGGAAACTGACACGACTATTGATCCGATGACCAACAAGACTAATGGCCTTAGAGGGATGGAAGAGTGCTCGGTTGTAATGTATCTAAATAGCTCTAGTGCATTCGTTGCATGGCAATCCCTACTCACTTGCATCGATATCGATTGATGGGCATCTCCATAGACCATTAATTTGCCTAGTTGATGCGAGACTTTCTCCTTTTTTGTCTTCTCCTCATAACCACCTTCTACTCCACTTGTAGTGCTATATCCATGGCTCACGCTCATGTATTGCGTGAAAGTTGAAAAAGCTTGAGAACATTAAAAGTATGAAACGATTGCTTGGCTTGTCATCGGGGTTGTGCATGATGAAATACTTTGTGTGGTGAATATGGAGTATAGCCAGACTATATGATTTTGTAGGGATAACTTTCTTTTAGCCATGATATTTTGAGAAGACATGATTGCTTTATTAGTATGCTTGAAGTATTATCGTCTTTATGTCAAATGATAGACTATTGCTTTGAGTCACCCGTGTCTTAATATTCATGCCATGGTTAGATTATATGATCAAGATTTTGCTAGGTATAATTCCACATCAAAAATTATCTTTTTTATCATTTACCTACTCGAGGACGAGCATGAACTAAGAGCATCTCCAATAGCCGCGCAACGCGCGACGCGCTAAAAAGTAGTTTGCCGCACGCCCATCGCCATGTTTGGCGCGAGGCAAAGCACTGACTCCAGCAGCCGCGCTAAAATACAGCGCGCGTGCAGCTCCAGCAGCGCGCTAAAATGCAGCATGTGCGAGTCCATATTTGTTGCATTTTGGACACAAAATAAATTTCACATAGATATAAAAAACGATACAAATATATTTTACATAGTTCATAGCATAGACGATACAAATAGATAAGCATAGATAGATAAAACCGAACTACGGTGCAACTACATAAAATTAAACTACGGTGCAGCTAGATAAAACTACGGTGCAACTAGAACTACTCCTCCTCCTCCTCCTCCTCATCATCCTCAGAGGTGTTGTCCGAGGTATCGATTAATATGTTCTCCCCACGTTCATCGTCTGACGTGAAGATGGACCTCCCACCTGCTTCAACGATATCGCACTGTGATATCGCCAATGCCTTTCGCCGACGCCGGTCTGCCCGCTCTGCGTGGCGCCTTGCCATCCTCTCCGCCCTGTAGGCGCGCTCGTTGGTGACGTCCTCCGGGTGGCACCGGCGCCACTCCGCCATGGCTCGCTCATCCTTCCCGGCGACGAGGAGGCGGCGCTGTAGCCGAACATGGTCCGCATGGTCCTGGTCCATGATCAGACAAGGCGGAGGGGCGACGGCTGCGCCTGTTCACGCGTGTTAACGCCCCAGAAGTTCATCTGCGACGAGGGCCTCTCTAGGCGCCACGCCGCCGTGTCGTACGCGCGGGCCGCCTCACGTCGAGGCCGAGGCTGAGCCAGACGTCGCCGAACCTGACCTTGGCGGAGTACCAACCGTTGGGGCGCTCGCGGACGCCGCGGTAGCCCGAAGATCCCCGGCGGCACGGCGGCATGGTGGCATGATGGTGGCGGGGCGTTGGAAGCGGCGAGAAAGCATGGAAGTGGCGAGGTGGAGAGGGGAAGGGCGTACGACAGTGTGGTGGCAGTGTGGTGGAGCGCGTGGTGAGCGCCACATTTCATAGGCGCGCGCAAAGCGGCGCGCCAAATCTACCGTGCCAACTGCCGATATCTCCCCCGCGCGCGCTACCGCTTCTCGCACACGGTAGTTTGCCGCCCCCGCTGGAGCGCGCGAAAAGTTGCCGCGCACGCTAAAACCCCAGTTTACCGCGCGCGCGCGTCTTTTGGCGCGGCTGTTGGAGATGCTCTAAGCTTGGGGTTGCAGATACGTCTCTGTTGTATCTATAACTTTTGATTGTTTCATGCCAATATTCTACAACTTTCATATACTTTTGGCAACTTTTTATATTATTTTTGGGACTAACATATTGATCCAGTGCCCAGTTCCAGGTTGCATGTTTTTTGTTTTGTAGAAAATCCATATCAAACAAGGTCCAAACGCGACAAAAACTTACGGAGATTTTTTTTGGAATGTATGTGAATTTTGGGAAGTGGAATCAACACAAGGCGTTCCTGAGGGGCCCACAAGCCCTTGAGGCGCCCCCTTCCCCTACCCAGGGTGCGGCCAAGGGGCTTGTGGCCAGCCCCAAGGTCGGTTCGAGGTGTCCTTTGTACGCAAGGAAGCTAATATCCGGATGAAAATCGTGTTAAAATTTCGTCCCAATCGGAGTTAAGGATCTCCGGGAATTTAAGAAACGGTGAAAGGCCAAAATCGGGGAGCGCAGAAACAAAAGGAAACAGAGAGAGAGAGAGAGAGAGAGAGAGAGAGAGAGATCCAATCTCGGAGGGGCTCCCACCCCTCCACCACCATGGAGGCCATGGACCAGAGGGGAAACCCTCCTCCCATCTATGGGGAGGCCAAGGAATAAGAAGATGGAGGGGGCTCGCTCCCCCTCTCTTCTGGTGGTGCCCGAACGCCGCCGGGGCAATCATCGTGTGACGGCGATCTACACCAACACCTCCGATATCTTCCCAACATCTTCATCACCTCCCCCCATCTATATTCAGCGGTCCACTCTCCCGCAACCCGTTGTACCCTCTACTTGAACATGGTGCTTTATGCTTCATATTATTATCCAATGATGTGTTGCCATCCTATGATGTCTGAGTAGATTTTTGTTGTCCTATCGGTGATTGGTGAATTGCTATGATTGGTTTAATTTTCTTGTGGTTATGTTGCTGTCCTTTAGTGCCCATCATATGAGCACGCGCGTGGATCACACCATAGGGTTAGTTGTATGTTGATAGGACTATGTATTGGAGGGCAAGGTTGATAGCAGCTTCATCTTAGCATAGAAATTGGTGCATACGGGATTGAAGGGGGACTAATATATCTTAATGCTATGGTTGGGTTTTACCTTAATGAACGTTAGTAGTTGTGGATGCTTGCTAATACTTCCAATCATAAGTGCATAGAATTCCAAGTAAGGGATGACATGCTAGGAGTGGCCTCTCCCACATAAAACTTGCTATCGGTCTAGTAACGTAGTCAATTGATTACGGACAATTCCGCAACTCCTACCATCACTTTTCCACACTCCTTAAACTAACTTAATTGATTCTTTATTTAAACAACCCCTAGTTTTTATTTACATGCTTTTATTATCTTACAAGCATACCCTACAACATCTACAAAGTAATTCTAGTTTCATACTTGTTCTAGGTAAATCGAACGTTAAGCGTGCATAGAGTTGTATCGGTGGTAGATAGAACTTGAGAGAATATTTGTTCTACCTTTAGTTCCTTGTTCGGTTCGACACTCTTACTTATCGAAAGAGGCTACAACTGATCCCCTATACTTGTGGGTTATCACTCCACACCATCCGCTGCATATTTTCCACCACTTTGAGAGCTCGTAGGTGGCCATTCCTTCCCACACGCGTGGCCGCCGCCATGGATCTGTAGCGGAGCTCTGCGCGAGGCCCCATTGCATCTAGAAGAGGTTGCTCCGGGCGTGATTGAGTCATGAATTCATGCTCGCAGCTGCCACGCATGCCGGCGCTACGGGTTAGGTGTCGTGCAACCGTGTGGAAGTAGGGGACGGATTTTCTACCAGCCATTGATGGGAAGAAGAAGCGCCGTCCTTGCGGCCAAAGATATTTTTTTGGTGGTTTCCGTCGGTTTTAATTTTAGGAGAGGGGCGATATTAAATTGTGGATTTTTAGATGGATTAGTAAGATGCCCGTGCTATGCTATGATACGTCTCCAACGTATCTATAATTTTTGATTGTTCCATGCTATTATATTACCCGTTTTGGATGTTTATGGGCTTTACTTTACACATTTATATCATTTTTGGGACTAACCTATTAACCAGAGGCCCAACCCATATTGCTGTTTTATTGCCTGTTTCAGTATTTCGAAGAAAAGGAATATCAAACGGAGTCCAAACGGAACGAAACCTTCGGCAATGTTATTTTTGGGAAGAATATCATCCTGGAGACTTGGAGTCTACATCAGAAGATCCTCGAGGAGGCCAGGAGATAGGGGGGCGCCCCCTGCTGGGCGCGCCCCTGTCTCGTGGGCCCCTCGAGCACCTCCCGACTGACTTCTTTCGCCTATATAATCCTACATACCCTAAAACATCGAATATCAAGATAGATCGGGAGTTCCGCCGCCGCAAGCCTCTGTAGCCACCAGAAACCTCTCGGGAGCCCGTTCCGGCACCCTGCCGAAGGGGGAACCCATCACCGGTGGCCATCTTCATCATCCCGGCGCTATCCATGACGAGGAGGGAGTAGTTCACCCTCGGGGCTGAGGGTATGTACTAGTAGCTATGTGTTTGATCTCTCTCTCTCTATCTCGTGTTCTCTCTATGTCACGATCTTGATGTATCGCGAGTTTTGCTATTATAGTTGGATCTTATAATGTTTCTCCCCCTCTACTCTCTTGTGATGAATTGAGTTTCCCTCTTGAAGTTATCTTATTGGATTGAGTCTTTATGAAGAGAACACTTGATGTATGTCTTGCCGTGTTTATCTGTGGTGGCAATGGGATATCACGTGTCACTTGATGTATGTTTTGGTGACCAACTTGTGGGTTCCGCCCATGAACCTATGCATAGGGGTTGGCACACATTTTCTTGACTCTCCGGTAGAAACTTTGGGGCACTCTTTGAAGTACTTTGTGTTGGTTGGATGAATTTGAGATTGTGTGACGCATATCGTATAATCATGCCCACAGATACTTGAGGTGACAATGGAGTATCTAGGTGACATTAGGGTTTTGGTTGATTTGTGTCTTAAGGTGTTATTCTAGTATGAACTCTATGATGGATCGAGCGGAAAGAATAGTGTCATGTTATTTTACTACGAACTCTTGAATAGATAGATCCGAAAGAATAACTTTGAGGTGGTTTCGTACCCTACCATAATCTTTTCGTTTGTTCTCCGCTATTAGTGGCTTTGGAGTGACTCTTTGTTGCATGTTGAGGGATTGTTATATGATCTATCTATGTTATTATTGTTGAGAGAACTTGCACTGGTGAAAGTATGAACCTTAGGCCTTGTTTCCTATCATTGCAATACCGTTTACGCTCACTTTTACCATTTGTTACCTTGCTGTTTTTATTATTTCAGATTACAAAAACCTATATCTACTATCTATTTTGCACTTGTATCACTATCTCTTTGTCGAACTAGTGCACCTATACAATTTACCATTGTATTGGGTGTGTTGGGGACACAAGAGACTCTTTGTTATTTGGTTGCAGGGTTGTTTGAGAGAGACCATCTTCATCCTACGCCTCCCACGGATTGATAAACCTTAGGTCATCCACTTGAGGGAAATTTGCTACTGTCCTACAAACCTGTGCACTTGCAGGCCCAACAACGTCTACAAGAAGAAGGTTGTGTAGTAGACATCAAGCTCTTTTCTGGCGCTGTTGCCGGGGAGGTGAGTGCTTGAAGGTATATCTTTAGATCTTGCAATCGAATCTTTTTGTTTCTTGTTTTATCATTAGTTTAGTTTATAAAAGAAAACTACAAAAAAATGGAGTTAAGTTTGTCTCATAGGCTTCGTCTTTTTAATATCTTTCGTGAGTTTGATGAAAAGGAAAATTGTGCTCAAGTGCTAGAAGAAGAAATCTATAGAATGTTTGGTACTAAATCTTTGAATGATGAGCATGATTGCAATGTTATTAGTGTGAATTCCTTGAATATCCATGATGCTAATGATATGCAAAGCCACAAGCTTGGGGATGCTATGTTTGATGGAGATGATATGTTTAGTCCCCCAAGTTTCGATGAGAATATTTATTATGATGAAAGCATGCCTCCTATTTATGATGATTATATAGATGAAAGTCGGTTTGGAAGAGTGTCAACTTTAGAAAGTAGTGATCCCACTATTTTGGAGGATGTTGAATCTTATAATATTTATGAAAGTGGATTTGGAAGAGTGTCAACTTTATTTAGTGATGATTCCACTATCTTGGGAGAGGTTTCAATCGATTATGATGAGAACGAAGTTGCTACTTATGATGATTATTGTGATGAAACTTATGCTATAAAAAGTAGTGATGATTATATTTATAAAACTTGTCATGATTATTATTACCCTTTTTCTGAACATTACTCTTTTAATGTGGAAACAATTTTTAGTGTTCAAGTCTTTTATGATACTCTCACTATTCCGAATGAGAAGAATTTTGCTTATGTAGAGAGTAGTAAATTTTCTATGCTTGTAGATCATGAAAAGAATAATTTATGTGCTGGTTATATTATTGAATTCATTCATGATGCTACTGAAAATTATTATGAGGGAGGAATATATGCTTGTAGGAATTGCAATAATATCAAGTTTCCTCTCTATGTGCTTAAATTTTTGAAGCTATGCTTGTTTTACCTTCCTTTGCTAGTTGATTATTGTTCCCATAAGTTGTTTGCTCACAAAATCCCTATGCATAGGAAGTGGGTTAGACTCAAATGTGCTAGTCATATTCTTCATGATGCTCTCTTTATGTTTCAATTCTTATCTTTTATGTGAGCATCATTGCCATCATCATGCCTAGATAAAAAGGCATTAAAGAAAAGCGCTTGTTGGGAGACAACCCAATATTTATCCTTACTATTTTTGTGTGTCCACATGATTATGCTACTGTAGTAATCATGTTTCATAGCTTTTATTTCAATAAAGTGCCAAGTAGAACCTTTGGGAAGACTTGGGTGAAGTTTATGTGATCTTGCTATAAAAAAGAAGAAACTTTTGCGCTCACGAGATTAGCTACCATTTTTTTACTGGAGAGTGATTTTAGGTTGATTCTTTTTGCAGATGATTAATATACAAATTACTCAGGTCCACCAATTTATTTCAGAATTTTTTGAGTTCCAGAAGTATACGTTTGATACAGATTACTACAGAGCGTTCTGTTTTTGACAGATTCTGTTTTCTATGTGTTGTTTGCTTATTTTGATGAATCTATGAGTAGTATCGGAGGGTATGAACCATATATAAGTTAGAATACAGTAGATATTACACCATTATGAATTTAGAATGAGTTCATTATAGTACCTAAGTGGTTGTTTTATTTTCTTATACTAACGGAGCTTACAAGTTTTGTTTTGAGTTTTGTGTGGTTGAAGTTTTCAAGTTTTGGGTAAAAAAATCAATGGACTATGGAATAAGGAGTGGAAAGAGCCTAAGTTTGGGGATGCCCCAGATGGCATCCCCCCTTTCGTCTTCGTTCATCGGTAACTTTACTTGGAGCTATATTTTTATTCGCCACATGATATGTGTTTTGCTTGGAGCGTCATTTTGTTTTGTTAGTATTTGCTTGCTGTTATTTGGATAATGTTTTTCATCTTTAGTTTCAATAAAAATTTCAAGGATATCCTTTGCCTTGCTTATTTTGCTAGTATACATGTTGCTGTTTGAAAACATAAAGTTTACCGCTGTTGCAAAAATTCCCTAGAAAAGTAAGAGAATGGTATAATGTTGAATCTTTTTGCATATTAAGCTCTGATAAATTTATTACAGTGGGAATTTTCTCTCATAATTTTTGGAGTTAGGGAAGTATTGATACTCTTGCATTCTTTACAGACTGTACTGTTTTGGCAGATTGCTGTTATGGTTGCATTGTTTGCATATGCTTGCTTGTTTAATGATTCTATTTGAGGATAGGAGTATTAAATATGCAGAGGCATTTAGTATGCAATGTTGAATAATTATTTTAGTAATTTGTTACAGTAGAAAATGATAAGGTTTTGCATTGGTTTATACTAACCTCTCTCACGAGTTCTTGTTGAGTTTGTTGTGAATGAAGCTTTTTGATAAAAAGAGAAACCATGATATGAGAGGAATTAAGGAGACACAAAAGTTCAAGCTTGGGGATGCCCAAGGCACCCCAAGATAATATTTCAAGAAGTCTCAAGCATCTAAGCTTGGGGATGCCCCGGTAGGCATCCCACCTTTCTTCTTCAACAACTATCGGTTAGTATCGGTTGAGCCTAAGTTTTTGCTTCTTCACATGAGTTATGCTATCCTTGCAATGTCATTTTGTTTTGCTTTGCTTGCTGTTTGAATACAATACCAAGATCTGAAATTCTTAAATTTTAGAGAGTCTTCACATAGTTGCACAATTATTTGACTACTCATTGATCTTCACTTATATCTTTCGGAGTAGTTTGTCATTTGCTCTAGTGCTTCACTTATATCTTTTAGAGCGTGACGGTGGATTTAATTTTGAAGAAATTGCTAGTCTCTCAGGGTTCACTTATATTATTTTGAGAGTCTTTTAGAACAGCATGGTATTTGCTATGGTTACAAATTTGGTCCTAGAATGATGAGCATCCAAGTTGGGTATAGTAAAAACTATCATAGGAAGTGAATTTGATGCTATGATCAATTTGTTGCTTGATAATTGTTTTGAGATATAAAGGTAGTAATGTTAGGGTCATGCTAGTGGATAATTATGAAATTGAGAAATACTTTTGTTGAAGTTGGCAAGTCCCGTAGCATGCACGTATGGTAAAAGTTGTGTGACAAATTTGTTGCATGAGGTGCTTTTTTGATTGTCTTCCTTATGAGTGGCAGTCGGGGACGAGCGATGGTCTTTTCCTACCAATCTATCCCTCTTGGGGCATGCGTAGTAGTACTTTGCTTTGAGGGCTAAGTAGACTTTTGCAATAAGTATATGAGTTCTTTATGACTAACGTGAGTCCATGGATATACGCACACTCATCCTTCCATTTTGCTAGCCTCTCTTATTACCGCACAACTTTCGCCGGTATTGAACCCATTATTTACCTTCCTCAAAACAGCCACCATACCTACCTATTATGGCATTTCCATTGCCATTCTGAGATATATTGCCATGCAACTTTCCACCGTTCCGTTTATTATGACACGTTTCATCATTGTCATATTGCTCTTTGCATGATCATGTAGTTGAAATCGTATTTGTGGCAAGACCACCTTCATAATTCTCATACATGTCGCTCTTGATTCATTGCATATCCCAGTACACCGCCGGAGGCATTCATATAGAGTCATATTTTGTTCTAGCTTCCAATTGTAATTCTTGAGTTGTAAATCCATAAAAGTGTGATGATCTTCATTTTTAGAGCATTGTTCAGTGAGGAAAGGATGATGAAGACTATGATTCCCCACAAGTTGGGATGAGACTTCGGACTTTACAAAAAGAAAAAAAAGAAGAAGAAAAAAGAAAGGCCAAAAAAAGGCCAAAGAAAAAAAAGAAGAAAGAAAAAAAGAAGAAAAAAAAATAAAAAAAATAAAAAAATGAGAGAAAAAGAGAGAAGGGACAATGCTACTATCTCCTTTTACACACTTGTGCTTCAAAGTAGCACCATGATCTTCATGATAGAGAGTCTCCTATGTTGTCACTTTCATATACTAGTGGGAATCTTTCATTTTAGAACTTGGCTTATATATTCCAATGATGGGCTTCCTCAAAATGCCCTAGGTCTTCATGAGCAAGCAAATTGGATGCATACCCACTTAGTTTCTTTTGTTGAGCTTTCATATATTTATAGCTCTAGTGCATCCGTTGCATGGCAATCCCTACTCACTCACATTGATATCTATTGATGGGCATCTCGATAGCCCGTTGATACGCCTAGTTGATGTGAGACTATCTTCTCCCTCTTTTTGTCCTCACAACCACCATCTTTTACCACCTTAGTGCTATGTCCATGGCTTACGCTCATGTATTGCATAAGAGTTGAAAAAAGCTGAAGCGCGTTAAAAAGTATGAAACAATTTCTCGGCTTGTCATCGGGGTTGTGCATGATGGGAGTATTTTGTGTAATGAAAATGAAGCATGGCCTAACTATATGATTTTGTAGGGATAAGCTTTCTTTGGCTATGCTATTTTGATAGTACATGATTATTTGTTAGTATGCTTTGATGCATTATTATTTTTATGTTTTATAAGCTTTTATCTTGAATCATTTGGATCTGAACATTCATGCCAAAATAAAGAAAATTACGTTGAGAATTATGCTAGGTAGCATTCCACATCAAAAATTCTGTTTTTATCATTTACCTACTCGAGGACGAGCAGGAATTAAGCTTGGGGATGCTTGATACGTCTCCAATGTATCTATAATTTTTTATTATTCCATGCTATTATATTACCCATTTTGGATGTTTATGGGATCATTTTTGGGACTAACCTATTAACCGGAGGCCCAGCCCATATTGCTGTTTTATTGCCTGTTTCAGTATTTCGAAGAAAAGGAATATCAAACGGAGTCCAAACGGAATGAAACCTTCGGCAGCGTTATTTTTGGGAAGAATATCATCTTGGAGACTTGGAGTCTACGTCAGAAGATCCTCGAGGAGGCCAGGAGATAGGGGGGCGCCCCCCTACTAGGCACGCCCCCCTGTCTCGTGGGCCCCTCGAGCACCTCCCGACCGAATTCTTTCGCCTATATAAGCCTACGTACCCTAAAACATCAAATATCAAGATAGATCGGGAGTTCTGCCGCCGCAAGCCTTTGTAGCCACCAAAAACCTCTCGGGAGCCCGTTCCGGCACCCTACCGGAGGGAGAACCCATCACCGGTGTCCATCTTCATCATCCCGACGCTATCCATGACGAGGAGGGAGTAGTTCACCCTCGGGGCTGAGGGTATGTACCAGTAGCTATGTGTTTGATCTCTCTCTCTCTCTCTCTCGTGTTCTCTCTATGGCACGATCTTGATGTATCGCGAGCTTTGCTATTATAGTTGGATCTTATGATGTTTCTCCCCCTCTACTCTCTTGTGATGAATTGAGTTTCCCTCTTGAAGTTATCTTATTGGATTGAGTATTTATGATGAGAACACTTGATGTATGTCTTGCCGTGTTTATTTGTGGTGACAATGGGATATCACATGCCACTTGATGTATGTTTTGGTGACCAACTTGCGGGTTCCGCCCATGAACCTATGCATAGGGGTTGGCACACATTTTCTTTACTCTCCGGTAGAAACTTTGGGGCACTCTTTGAAGTACTTTGTGTTGGTTGGATGAATTTGAGATTGTGTGACGCATATCGTATAATCATGCCCACAGATACTTGAGGTGACAATGGAGTATCAAGGTGACATTAGGGTTTTGGTTGATTTGTGTCTTAAGGTGTTATTCTAATATGAACTCTATGATGGATCGAGCGGAAAGAATAGTGTCATGTTATTTTACTACGAACTCTTGAATAGATAGATCCGAAAGAATAACTTTGAGGTGGTTTCGTACCCTACCATAATCTCTTCGTTTGTTCTCCGCTATTAGTGGCTTTGGAGTGACTCTTTGTTGCATGTTGAGGGATTTTTATATGATCTATCTATGTTATTATTGTTGAGAGAACTTGCGCTAGTGAAAGTATGAACCTTAGGCCTTGTTTCCTATCACTGCAATACCGTTTACACTCACTTTTACCATTAGTTACCTTGATGTTTTTATTATTTCAGATTACAAAAACCTATATCTACTATCTATTTTGCACTTGTATCACCATCTCTTCACCTAACTAGTGCACCTATACAATTTACCATTGTATTGAGTGTGTTGGGGACACAAGAGACTCTTTGTTATTTGGTTACAGAGTTGTTTGAGAGAGACCATCTTCATCCTACGCCTCCCATGGATTGATAAACCTTAGGTCATCCACTTGAGGGAAATTTGCTACTGTCCTACAAACCTGTGCACTTGCAGGCCCAACAACGTCTACAAGAAGAAGGTTGTGTAGTAGACATCATGCTACGGGATAAACGAAATTAGGTGGACTTAAGTTATAGTTAGGAACCCATACGTTGATCAACGCATTGATATATGATGTACCAGCTTAACGTGTGAGAAGCATGGCGATGCAAACGATTTGCATGACAATTTGTGTTTTCTCCGTGGATGTCAATTTTCTTTAGCGAGGATGGCAAATCCGCCCAGTTCAGTTTTTAGCCCAGGAATTGTCATGCTTCCTAAAAGAATTCTTTAAAATTTTACCAGATGTACATTATTTTTGTCACTGGACGAAGTTGGCACTGGTCCACAAAATATTTCCTTAAAAAAAGATGGAATGCTAATCGGTTGGATCAACCCCTCAAGCACAAATTCTCAACACTCATATGCACTAGATGATCCCCTCTCTGTTAGGGACTGCCTTCATGATAAACCACAAGTATAGGGGATCGCTACAGTTTTCGAGGGTAGAGTATTCAACCCAAATTTATTGACTCGACACAAGGGGAGCCAAAGAATATTCTCAAGTATTAGCAGTTGAGTTGTCAATTCAACCACACCTAGATAACTTAGTATCTGTAGCAAAGTATTTAGTAGCAAAGTAGTATGGAAGTAATGGTAACGGTAGCAAAAGTAATAGTAGCAGCTTTGTAGTAATTGTAACAGTAGCAACGGTAAAGTAAATAAGCAAAGCGCAATATGTGAAAATCTCGTAGGTATTGGATCAGTGATGGATAATTATGTCGGATGCAATTCCTCATGTAATAGTTATAACATAGGGTGACACAGAACTAGCTCCAGTTCATCAATGTAATGTAGGCATGTATTCCGAATATAGTCATACGTGCTTATGGAAAAGAACTCGCATGACATCTTTTGTCCTACCCTCCCGTGGCAGCGGGGTCCTAGTGGAAACTAAGGGATATTAAGGCCTCCTTTTAATAGAGAACCGGACCAAAGCATTAAGACATAGTGAATACATGAACTCCTCAAACTACGGTCATCACCGAGAAGTATACCGATTATTGTCACTTCGGGGTTGTCGGATCATAACACATAATAGGTGACTATAGACTTGCAAGATAGGATCAAGAACTCACATATATTCATGAAAACATAATAGGTTCAGATCTGAAATCATGGCACTCGAGCCCTAGTGACAAGCATTAAGCATAGCAAAGTCATAGCAACATCAATCTCAGAACATAGTGGATACTAGGGATCAAACCCTAACAAATCTAACTTGATTACATGGTAAATCTCATCCAACCCATCACCGTCCAGCAAGCCTACGATGGAATTACTCATGCACAGCGGTGAGCATCATGAAATTGGTGATGGAGGATGGTTGATGATGACGACGACGACGAATCCCCCTCTCCGGAGGCCCGAACGGACTCCAGATCAGCCCTCCCGAGAGAGATTAGGGCTTGGCGGCGGCTCCGTATCGTAAAACACGATGAAACTTTCTGTCTGATTTTTTCTCCGCGAAAGCAAATATATGGAGTTGGAGTTGAGGTCGGTGGAGCTCCAAGGGGCCCACGAGGCAGGGGGCGCGCCTAGGGGGAGGGGGCACGCCCCCACCCTCGTGGACAGGGTGTGGGCCCCCTGGAACTATTTCTTTCGCCAATATTTTTTATTAAATCTGAAAAGTTGCTATGTGGATTTTCAGGTCACTCCGAGAACTTTTATTTCTGCACAAAAATAACACCATGGTAGTTCTGCTAAAAATAGCGTCAGTCCGGGTTAGTATCATTCAAATCATGCAAGTTAGAGTCCAAAATAAGGGCAAAAGTGTTTGGAAATGTAGATACGTTGGAGATGTATCAACTCCCCCAAGCTTAAACCTTTGCTTGTCCTCAAGCAATTCAGTTGACAAACTGAAAGTGATAAAGAAAAACTTTTACAAACTCTGTTTGCTCTTGTTGTTGCAAATATGTAAAGCCAGCATTCAAGTTTTTAGTAAAGATTATGAACTAACCATATTCACAATAACACTTAGGTCTCATGTTTACTCATATCAATGGCATAATCAACTAGCGAGCAATAATAATAAAACTCGGATGACAACACTTTCTCAAAACAATCATAATATGATATAACAAGATGGTATCTCGCTAGCCCTTTCTGAGACCACAAAACATAAATGCAGAGCACCTTTAAAGATCAAGGACTGACTAAACATTGTAATTCATGGTAAAAGAGATCCAGTCAAGTCACACCCAATATAAACTAATAATAATGCATGCAAATGACAGCGGTGCTCTCCAACGGATGCTTTTTAATAAGAGGGTGATGACTCAACATAAAAGTAAATAGATAGGCCCTTCGCAGAGGGAAGCAGGGATTTGTAGAGGTACCAGAGCTCAATTTTAAATGCTACATACATTAATAAGAGGGTGATGACTCAACATTTTGAGCGGTATACTTTCACTATCAACGCAACAACTATGAGATCTCGATATCTTCAATGCTACATACATTATAGGCGGTTCCCAAATAGAATGGTAAAGTTTATACTCCCCCACCACCAACAAGCATCAATCCATGGCTTGCCCGAAACAACGGGTGCCTCCAACTAGCATCAATCCTGGGGGAGTTTTGTTTTAATTATTTTGATTTGATTTGATCTTTTGATCATGGGACTGGGCATCCCGGTTACCAACCATTTTCTCGTGAATGAGGAGCGGAGTCCAGTCCTCTTGAGAATAACCCAACTAGCATGGAAGATACAGACAGCCCTATTTGATACATGAGCTGCTCGAGCATACAAAACGGAATTTCATTTGAAGGTTTGGAGTTTGGCACATACAAATTTACTTGGAACGGCAGGTAAATACCACATATAGGAAGGTATGGTGGACTCATATGGAATAACTTTGGGGTTTATGGAGTTTGGATGCACAAGCAGTATTCCCGCTTAGTACAGGTGAAGGCTAGAAAGAGACTGGGAAGCGACCGAATGAGAGAGCGACAACAGTCATGAACATGCATTAAAATTAATTAACACCGAGTGCAAGCATGAGTAGGATATAATCCACCATCAACATAAATATCGTGAAGGCTATGTTGATTTGTTTCAACTACATGCGTGAACATGTGCCAAGTCAAGTCACTCGAATCATTCAAAGGAGGATACCACCCTATCATACCACATCACAACCATTTTAATAGCATGTTGGCATGCAAGGTAAACCATTATAAGCTCCTAGCTAATTAAGCATGGCATAAGCAACTATACTCTCTAATTGTCATTGCAAACATGTTTATTCATAATAGGCTGAATCAGGAATGATGAACTCATCATATTTACAAAAACAAGAGAGGTCGAGTTCATACCAGCTTCTCTCATCTCAATCAGTCCATCATATATCGTCATTATTGCCTTTCACTTGCACGACCGAACGGTGTGTATAATAATAATAGTGCACGTGCATTGGACTAAGCTGGAATCTGCAAGCATTCAATTCAAGGGAGAAGACAAGGTAATATGGGCTCTAGTTAAATCAACAATCATGCATATGAGAGCCACTAAACATTTTCATTATGGTCTTCTCCTCTCGACCCCCAAAGGAAAGAAAAGAAATAAAACTATTTACACGGGAAAGCTCCCAACAAGCAAAAGAAGAACGAGAAATCTTTTTGGGTTTTCTTTTAATTACTACTACAAGCATGGAAATTAAACTAACTAATTTTTTGGTTTTTCTTAAGGTTTATCAAACACACAAGAAGAAAGCTAGAAAAATAAATTAAACTAGCATGGATAATACAATGAAAAAGTATGAGCACCGACAACAAGAATGAGTGTGTGAACATGAATGTAATGTCGGTGAGAAATACGTACTCCCCCAAGCTTAGGCTTTTGGCCTAAGTTGGTCTATGGCCATGGATCGCGGCTACTCTCCCCGGTGTAATGAGGAGTGTCATCGTACTGCCACTGGCTGGCGATCTGCTCCAGATCCCACTGATAAGATGATGGACGATAAGGGTCCAATGGTGGTTCCGGCTCAGGCTCTGGAGCTGATGTCTGGCCTCGGTGCGCATACATGGCCGACGACAAGACGAGGTAATGGCCTGCAGTTAAATCAAACAAAGAAGGAGCAGGCAAGATAATAATCTCATTGTGTTTCTTATTAAATCTTAGGTTATATAGAAGCATCTTATCATCATTGTTAACAATAAACTCATGTGCTACCATGCTCTTATAATCTAGAAAAGTAGGGGGCGGCAGTTTTTCCTCTTTCTCATAATGCCTAATATCTCGAAGTGTTTAGCAAGGCGTGAATCATAGATACCTCCAAAGATGGGGCCCTTTGTACGGTTCAGACTTAACCGTTTAGCAACAATAGCACCCATACTACTAGAGTTGTCACGAAATAAAGCATGGAGCAAAATAATAATATCAGGAACACCGAGGTTTCCACAGTTTCCGTGACCAATTTAGCATCGACTAGCAAATATGGCAAAGTAGCGTAAAATAGGAAAATGTATGCTAGTTATTCTTGCATCGGAAACCTTCCTCGATTCCCCTATAGTAATAGTATCAATAAAACCATCTTTACGATGTGGTTCCTCTAAGCCGCCCTCGAAGGGTATTCTGCAAACCGCGCAAAAATTACGTAATGACATCTCCCTAGACTCATCATATAAATGGAAAGCTACTGAAGGAGGTGAATTATTAGGATAATAGTAGAAGTTTTGCATGAAAGTATTGGTGAGTAAGAGATACTATTTGATCCGGTCGTGGAGGAAGTCGGTGAGGCCCCCATCATCAGCCAAAGAATAAAAGTCTTCATAAATCCTAGCTGCTCTCAAGAAATTATCACAAGGCCACTCACACGGCCGTACTTCCGCTACATGATGAAGATTATACTTGGTGTTTTCTTTCTCCTTAGCTTGTTTGTCCTTGGAGCCTTGGCTGAAAGAGCCCCTCAAAAATCTCTTCATCATTTTCTGAAAATTTCTGAAATTTTTAGTAACTCAAAATAAAAGTGAATCAAACTCAATAAGATTGATAGCGACTACTCCCACATGTGCCTAGAGCCTATATCATGCATTAATTACTTGGGACCTCATAAATTTGACATGCAAGCTCAAGAACAGGGTCACCTATGCAGCAAAAATTTGCAATGAATAAAGCACTAGAACAAAAACTAATTGGACCATTGGAGGAGTCACATACCAAGGAACAATCTCCCAAAGTAGTTTTGTGAATGGAGCTTTGAGCAAGGAGATCGAAAATCGCAGCAAAATGAGCTAGAACTCGTGCTTGAGCTGGATGGTGATTTTTTTGGGAGGAAGATGAAGTGTGTAGGTGCAAGAATAAGTGGAGGGGGGCCATCATGGGCCCATGAGGCAGGGCACGCCCTGTAGGGGTGGACGCGCCCTAGACCCTCGTGGCCAGGTGCCAGCTCCCCCTGCTATGTTCTAGTGCCAAATATTCTCAAATATTCCAGGAAAAATCATATTAAATTTGTAGGGCATTTGGAGAACTTTTATTTTCGGGATATTTTTATTGCATGGATAATTCAAAAAACATACGGGAAATACTATTTTTGCTTTATTTAAACTAAATAACAGAAAGTTAAAGGAGGGTACAGAAGGTTGTGCCTTCTAGTTTCATCCATCTCATGATCATCAAAAGGAATCCACTAACAAGGATGATCAAGTCTTGTTAACAAACTCATTCCGAATAACATGGAACCAGAGAAATTTCGAATAACACTAGGTTACCTCAACGGGGATATGAACATCCCCAATAATAAGAATATCATATTTCTTCTTGACAGTAGGAAGAGGAAATTCAAAACCTCCAATAATGATAGTTAGAATTTTTCCAATAGAATTGATGCTATTAACTTGAGGTTGTTTCCTCGGAACGTGTACCGTATGCTCATTACCATTAACATGAAAAGTGACATTGCCTTTGTTGCAATCAATAATAGCCCCTGCAGTATTCAAAAAGGGTCTACCAAGGATAATCGACATACTATCATCCTTGGGAATATCAAGAATAACAAAGTTCGTTAAAATAGTAACGTTTGCAACCAAAACAGGCACATCCTCACAAATGCCGACAGGTATAACAGTTGATTTATCAGCCATTTGCAAAGATATTTCAGTAGGTGTCAACTTATTCAATTCAAGTCTACGATATAAAAAGAGAGGCATAACACTAACACCGGCTCCAAGATCACATAAAGCAGTTTTAACATAGTTTCTTTTAGTGGAGCATGGTATAGTTGGTACTCCTGGATCTCCAAGTTTTTTTTGGCATTCCACCCTTAAAAGTATAATTATCAAGTGTGGTGGAAATTTCAGCTTCCGGTATCTTTCTTTTATTTGTAATGATATCCTTCATGTATTTAGCATAAGGGTTTACTTTAAGCATATCAGTTAAGCGCATACATACAAAGATAGGTCTAATCATTTCAGCAAAGCACTCAAAATCCTCATCATCCTTTTTCTTGGATGGCTTAGGAGGAAAAGGCATGGGTTTCTGAACCCATGGTTCTCTTTCTTTACCGTGCTTCCTAGCAACAAAGTATCTCTTATCATAACATTGATTCTTTGATTGTGGGTTATCAAGATCAACAACAGGTTCAATCTAGAGATCATTGTTATTGCTTGGTTGAGCATCAACATGAACATTATCATTAACATTATCACTAGGTTCATGTTCATCACCAGATTGTGTTTCAGCATCAGAAATAGAAATATCATTGGGGTTCTCAGGTGTGTCTACAATAGGTTCACTAGAAGCATGCAAAGCCTTATCATTTTTATTTTTCTTGTTTTTAGAAGAACTAGGTGCCTCTAAATTATTTCTCTGAGAATCTTGTTCAATTCTCTTAGGGTGGCCTTCAGGATACAAGGGTTCCTGAGTCATTTTACCAGCTCTAGTAGCCACTCTAACAGCGAAGTCATGTTTATTATAATTCATCAAGAAAATCACTTTGAGCTTTAAGTACTTGTTCTGCTTGAGTGGTAACCATAGAAGCATATTTACTAATGAGTTTAAGTTCACCTTTAACTCTAGCCATATAATCGCTCAAGCGTCCAATCATGTAAGCATTACTCTTTAATTCTCTACCAACATAAGCATTAAAGTTTTCTTGTCTAGCCATAAAGTCATCAAATTCGTCTAAACATTGGCTAGGAAACTTAGTAGACAGGATTTCAACTTTATCATATCTATAGAGAGAATTTACCTTTACTACCTGTGTCGGGTTATCAAGACCATGTGTTTCTTCGACAGGCGGTATATTTAGACCATGTATTTCTTCAATAGGGGGTAAAATTCTTAACATCTTCAACTTTAATACCTTTTTCTTTCATAGATTTCTTTGCCTCTTGCATATCTTCAGGACTGAGAAATAGAACACCTCTCTTCTTCGGAGTAGGTTTAGGAATTGGCTCAGGAGTTGGCTCAATTGGCTCAGGAATTGGCTTAGGAAGAGTCCAATTATTTTCATTAGTCAACATATTATTCAATAGAAATTCAGCTTGGTCGACTATTCTTTCCCTGAAAACACAACCAACACAACTATCCAAGTGGTCCTTGGAGGCATCGGTTAGTCTATTATAAAATATATCAAGTATTTCATTTTTCTTAAGAGGATGATCAGGCAAAGCATTAAGTAATCGGAGAAGCCTCCCCCAAGCTTGTGGGAGACTCTCTTCTTCAATTTGCACAAAATTATATATTTCCCTCAAGACACTTGTTTCTTATGAGCAGGGAAATATTTAGCAGAGAAGTAATAAATCATATCCTCGGGACTACGCACACAACCAGGATCAAGAGAATTAAACCAAGTTTTAGCATCACCCTTTAATGAGAATGGAAATATCTTAAGGATATAATAGTAGTGAGACTTCTCATCATTAGTGAACAGGGTGGCTATATCATTTAGCTTAGTAAGATGTGCCACAACAGTTTCAGATTCATTGCCAAAAAAGGATCATATTCAACCAAAGTAATTATTTCAGGATCGACAGAGAATTCATAATCCTTATCAGTAATAAAGATAGGTGAAGTAGCAAAAGCAGGGTCATATTTCATTCCAGCATTTAGAGATTTCTGTTTCCATTTAGCTAATAACTTCTTAAGATCAGATCTATCATTGCAAGCAAGAATAGCTATAGTAGTTTCTTCATCCATAACATAACCCTCTGGAACAACAGGCAATTCATACTTAGGGGGAGAACCTTCATCATCACTATCTTCAATAATATCAGTTTCAAGTATTTCATTCTCTCTAGCCCTAGCAAGTTGTTCATCAATAAATTCACCTAATGGTAAAGTAGTATAAAGCACAGAAGTAGTTTCATCATAAGTATCATGCATAGCAGAAGTGGCATCATCAATAACATGCGACATATCAGAATTCATAGCAGTAGCAGGTTTAGGTGTCGCATGCTTACTCAAAACAGAAGGAGAATCTAGTGCAGAGCTAGATGGCAGTTCCTTACCTCCCCTCGTAGTTGAGGGAAAAATCTTAGTTCTTTCGTCTGTCAAGTTCCTCATAGTGACCAGCAGATATAAATCCCAAGTGACTCAAAGAATAGATCTATGCTCCCCGGCAACGGTGCCAGAAAATAGTCTTGATAACCCACAAGTATAGGGGATCGCAACAGTTTTTGAGGGTAGAGTATTCAACCCAAATTTATTGATTCGACACAAGGGGAGCCAAAGAATATTCTCAAGTATTAGTAGTTGAGTTGTCAATTCAACCACACCTGGATAACTTAGTATCTGCAGCAAAGTATTTAGTAGCAAAGTAGTATGGAAGTAATGGTAACGGTAGCAAAAGAACAGTAGCATTTTTGTAGTAATTGTAACAATAGCAACGGTAAAGTAAATAAGCAAAGCACAATATGTGAAAATCTCGTAGGCATTGGATCAGTGATGGATAATTATGTCGCATGCGATTCCTCATGTAATAGTTATAACATAGGGTGACACAGAACTAGCTCCAGTTCATCAATGTAATGCAGGCATGTATTCCGAATATAGTCATACGTGCTTATGGAAAAGAACTTGCATGGCATCTTTTATCCTACCCTCCCGTGGCAGCAGGGTCCTAGTGGAAACTAAGGGATATTAAGGCGTCCTTTTAATAGAGAACCGGACCAAAGCATTAACACATAGTGAATACATGAACTCCTCAAACTACGGTCATCACCGAGAAGTATCCCTATTATTGTCACTTCGGGGTTTTCGCATAATAGGTGACTATAGACTTGCAAGATAGGATCAAGAACTCACATATATTCATGAAAACATAATAGGTTCAGATCTGAAATCATGGCACTCGGGCCCTAGTGACAAGCATTAAGCATAGCAAAGTCATAGCAACATCAATCTCAGAACATAGTGGATACTAGGGATCAAACCCTAACAAAACTAACTTGATTACATGGTTAGTATCATCCAACCCATCATCATCCAGCAAGCCTACAATGGAATTACTCACGCACGGCGGTGAGCATCATGAAATTGGTGATGGAGGATGGTTGATGATGACGACGGCGATGAATCCTCCTCTCCGGAGTCCCGAACGGACTCCAGATCAGCCCTCCCGAGAGAGATTAGGGCTTGGCGGCGGCTCCGTATCGTAAAACGCGATGAAACTTTCTGTCTGATTTTTTCTCTGTGAAAGCAAATATATGGAGTTGGAGTTGAGGTCGGTGGAGCTCCAGGGGGCCCACGAGGCAGGGGGCGCGCCCAGGGGGAGGGGGCATGCCCCCCACCCTCGTGGACAGGGTGTGGGCCCCCTGGCACTATTTCTTTCGCCAATATTTTTTATTAAATCTAAAAAGTTGCTCCGTGGATTTTCAGGCCATTCCGAGAACTTTTATTTCTGCATAAAAATAACACCATGGCAGTTCTGCTGAAAACAACGTCAGTCCGGGTTAGTTTCATTCAAATCATGCAAGTTAGATTCCAAAACAAGGGCAAAAGTGTTTGGAAAAGTAGATACGTTGGATACGTATCACTTCACCAGATAACACTTAGTTGTTTCATACTCCAATGTCCACACAGGCTTACAAGCAGTTCCAATTATTGGGAAATTTACTTCAAAATCAGGCAGAGGTGCAAACAAATGACCAGTGGGCATGCAAAGGTCAGATGGACAAATACTCCTCCATCAAAATGTACCAAAATCTATATCTAGAATAGGAGAAGCAAATAATATACAAATGGCTTTGGAAAAATGCCTGCAGACTCAGGCATAAAATCTTCTACCGGTTATTAATTCATGACAAAGTCAATACCAGAAATCTACTCAAAAGGAAGAGTTTCCACCTGCTATGAGTGTGTGTCCCGCAATGAAAACATAGAAGAAACTTTGAGACACCTTTTCTGGGACTATGGCTTTGTGCAAGACTGCTGGAACAGTGTCCTACCACGGAAAGCTGGGAATATCCTCTTTAGATGACATTCAGTTAGCCCACAAACTAGTCCCCAAAAATATTGCCATGGATATTATAATTCAGGGATGCTAGGCCACTTGGTGTCAAAGAAATGGGAAAATATTCAAAAAAGAAGCCATAAATTGTTGGAAATTAAGGCTAAAGGAGGATTTTAGCTTATTGGCTCACATAATTAAAGTTACGCATCTAAAGCCCCCATAGTAGTGGATTAAGGATCATCTGGAATGACTCCTTTCAAAGACTTTTCCTCTCTTTAGTAGTATCATGTTGGAAAAAACTGACGTTGGTTAAGGGCTAGAGTTGCCTTTCTTTCTTTTCATTTGTAAATATTGTAAACTTTTGCTTTATTAATAGAAAATTACAGTAGAACAAGGTGCTTAAAAAAGATGGTTAAAGCTAAAAAACAGTATATTATCAACACAAGTTGCACTCACTCATCAAACACACACTTCAATATAGATAAAAAACCAAGCCTCGTTCAACACCATGCCAACAGAACCTATCCACTTCTTTTCCAACTCTTGCCTCATATGCTACAGTCACTTCGCTGACCCTTCTCACCCATTGATGTCTACTACACAACTTATTCTTGTAGACTCGTGTTGGGCCTCCAAGCGCAGAGTTCTGTAGGACAACAACAATTTTCCCTCAAGTTGATGACCTAAGGTTCATCAATCCGTGGGAGGCGTGCTCGCTCAAACAACCCTGCAACCAAATAACAAAGAGTCTCTTGTGTCCCCAACACACCTAATACAATGGCAAATTGTATAGGTGCACTAGTTCGGTGAAGAGATGGTGATAAAAGTGTAGTATGGATGGTAGAAATATATTTGTATAATCTGAATAAATAAAAATAGAAAGGTAACTAGTAACAAAAGTGAGCAAAAGCGGTATTGCAATTCTTGAAAACAAGGCCTAGGGTTCATACTTTCACTAGTGCAAGATCTCTCAACAATGATAACATAATTGGATCATATACCAACCCCTCAACATGCAATAAAGAATCACTCCAAAGTTCCTATCATGGAGAACATAAGGTAAAATTGTTTATAGGATACAAAACCACCTCAAAGTTATTCTTTCTGATCAATCTTTTGATCTATTCCTATAAGTGTCACAAACAACCATAGAGTTCGTACTAAAATAACACCATATGACACACATCAGTCAACCCTAATGTCACCTAGATACTCCAATGTCACCACAAGTATCCGTGGGTTAACTATATGATGTGCATCACACAATTTCAGATTCATAATATTCAATCCAACACAAAGAACTTCAAAGAGTACCCCAAGATTTCTATCGGAGAAAGGAATATGAAAACGCGTACCAACCCCTATGCATAGATTACCCCAATGTCACCATGGGAATCCGTAAGTTGATAACCGAAACATACATCAAGTGAATCAATAGAACATCACATTGTCACCATGAATATCCCATCGCAAGACATACATCAAGTGCTGTCACATCCAAAAGATTCAATCCAACATAACAAAACCTCAAAGGAAAAGATTCAATTCATCACAAGAAGGTAGAGAAGGATGAAAACCATAAGATCCAACTATATCAACAAAGCTCGTGGTACATCAAGTTCGTGCCAAATCAAGAGCACGAGAGAAAGAGAGAGATCAAACACATATCTTGTCGATGTACTAAAGTAGGGGCACTCCTTTGTACCCCTTTACTTGTGCACGGGCAGTTAGAGCCACATGCCGAAGCCACACTTAGCAGGGCAAAAGGGAGGAGTGGAGGCTGCAAGACGATCAGTGCAAACGTCAAAGACCGAGACCACAAAGAGAAGATGGACGAAGCAGGTTTCCCTGGCAAGACCTTTGCCGAGGCGGCTCGCCCACACCAGCGGAGTGAGCCACCCTCGAGCCCACGGTCTCCAACACCATCAACCACGTTGGGTCAGGGCTCGAGAGGCACCTCCATGGTGGCATGTAGATCTTTGTGAAGACAAAGAATATTCAAGATCAGATGAGGATTGGGAGGCAACAATCCTCAACAAGATCCTTGCCGGGGATGACAGCACGCCACGGCAAGACCCTTGCTGGGCCACCCGGCAAGACCCTTGCCAAGGGCGTCAGTGGGGCCACTGCCAGGCCCACACCAACCAAGTCTCCACCGCCATTCACATGCAGCTGCCAGCCCAACCAGCTGGGCAGGCACCTGTGTGGCAACATGCAGCTTCCGGGCCAACTCAGCACACGCCTGCGTGACGGCATGCAGATCTTCGTGATGGCTCCACCACCATGCCACCTTAGCTGCTTGCCTGCCTACATAGCGCCGCATGCACCGCTGGCCAGGGCGCGTATTGAAGCGAGGAGGAGCGGCGACGGACGGGACGGGCCTCTCTCTCGTCCCCGATAAAGCAAGGGGACACCTAAGCCACACATGAAATGCGTCTTGTCCTGTAATATGAGCAATAAGCTCATAGCACTATAGGCCTCTCCACCTCCTGTGTGCCACTGTGGCAGCCCCTTTCGACTATAAAAGGAGGCCCATGGCATACTGGAGAGGGATTCGGCTCTTTTGAACCACATAGCCTATGTAGCTAGTTCAAGAGCTCAAGAACACTCAATACATCCACCAAAGCAGGACTAGGATTTTATGCATCCTCGCGGCCTGAACCTGGGTAAACGATCCTTGTGCTGATTGCTAATCCTGCTCTTCTCACAATCCCGTGCCCCGCAACCGCAGAAGGGGTCCTCGTGATCCCATAGGTGTCGTTTCCCACCGACATCTTTGGCACGCCAGGTAGGGGGCGCAATTATGAGAATCTGGTCTAGTAGTTGGCCTAGCAGTTCTTCATCGCCATGGCTCCTAAGAGGAAGACGACCACGACAATCGGTTCGTCCGGGACCGGACTGCTAGTACCGATGCGGACCAGTAGCGAGCCGGTCACGGAGAGAACTCATGGTGCGGCCCGCGAACATCCACATCACCCTGGCAGTCCAGGCCTGGTGAGCGGCGCCGTTCGTGCGCCAGGCGACGAGCCACGTGTCGCACGCTCCAGAGACGGAGTCGGGCCCCCAGCAGGCGGCGCGGGGCCCTCCAGGGGCGTCGTCGTGCCGCCAAACAGCGGTGCAGCAACCTCTAAGACGCCAACACTGGCGCCCACGGCACGCTCTTCTCAGGTCGTGCGCGATGAGGATCGCCGCCCTACTGGTGACCCTGGGCGCTGCCCTGGGAAGAGTCCCATGCACCCTTCACATGATGAGGAGGGCTAGCATGCGCGTCGAGGTGCTGGCGGAGGTGGCGGACGGCTGTGGGGCCGTGATGGGGCTCCTTCTAATGCAGTTAGAAGTCGAAGCGCATCGCGGTCCACACAGCTTTCGCCGCTGCCCACGCCAGCAGAAGCCCTAGCACGCGCACAACTACTCCTCAACTTTCCTCCCGCTGTGGAGAAGCTTGATGAATGGAGGGCCACCGTCCGGAGCCTCGTCGGCATCGCTAACAACAACGAGTTGTGGCCGGCAGGACCTGTAGGCCGTCGCTCCGTCGAGCCACCACATGCCAGCGGAGGACGGGCCGGAGGCGATGCGACAACGGTGCACTCCCCTCCTCCATGCCGGTGTTGGGGAACGTAGCAGAAATTTAAAATTTTCCTACGAGTCACCAAGATCTATCTATGGAGAAACTAGCAACGAGAGAGAGAGAGGGGAGTGCATCTACAAACCTTGTAGATCGCTAAGCGGACGCGTTCAAGAGAACAGGGTTGAAGGAGTCGTACTCATCGTGATCCAAATCACCGGAGATCCTAGTGCCGAACGGACAGCATCTCCGCGTTCAACACCCGTACAGCCCGGGGATGTCTCCTCCTTCTTGATCCAGCAAGGGGAGAGGAGAAGTTGAGGGAGAGCTCCGGCATCACGATGGCATGGTGGTGGAGCTTGCAGTTCTCCGGCGGGCTTCGCCAAGCACTACTACTACGGAGGAGGTGTTGGGGAGGGAGAGGGCTGCGCCAGGGGCAAGGGTGAAGCTCCCATGCGCCTCCCCACTATATATAGGGCTGGAGGGGGCTGGTTTCTTGCCCTCCAAGTCCATTGGGGCGTTGGCAAAGGTGGGAGGAAAGAAATCCCATCATTTCCTTCCCCACCGATTGTTATCCCCCTTTTTAGGGATCTTGATCTTATCCCTTCGGGATATGATCTTATTCCTTCTAAGGGGGGATCTTGATGCGCCTTGACCAAGGGTGTGAGGCCTTGCCCCCACTACCCACGTTCATGTGGGTCCCTCCCATGCTGGTGGGCCCCACTCCGGAACCTTCTAGAACCTTCCCAGTACAATACCGAAAAATCCCGAACATTTTCCGGTGGTCAAAATAGGACTTCCCATATATAAATCTTTACCTCCGGACCATTCCGGAACTCCACGTGACGTCCGTGATCTCATCCGGGACTCCGAACAACATTCGGTAACTGCACACCAATTCCCATAACAACTCTAGCGTCACCGAACCTTAAGTGTGTAGACCCTACGGGTTCGGGAATCATGCAGACATGACCGAGACAGCTATCTGGCCAATAACCAACAGCGGGATATGGATACCCATGTTGGCTCCCACATGTTCCACGATGATCTCATCGGATGAACCACGATGTCAAGGATTCAAGCAATCTCGTATACAATTCCCTTTGTCTAGCTGTATTGTACTTGCCCGAGATTCGATCGTCGGTATGCCGATACCTTGTTCAATCTCGTTACCGACAAGTCTCTTTACTCGTTCCGTAACACATCATCCCATGATCAACCCCTTGGTCACATTGTGCACATTATGATGATGTCCTACTGAGTGGGCCCAGAGATACCTTTCCGTCAACCGGAGTGACAAATCCCAGTCTCGATTCGTGCCAACCAAACAGACACTTTCGGAGATACCTGTAGTGCACCTTTATAGCCACCTAGTTACGTTGTGACGTTTGGTACACCCAAAGCATTCCTAGGGTATCCGGGAGTTGCACAATCTCATGGTCTAAGGAAATGATACTTGACATTAGAAAAGCTTTAGCATACGAACTATACGATCTTTGTGCTAGGCTTAGGATTGGGTCTTGTCCATCACATCATTCTCCTAATGATGTGATCCCGTTATCAAAGACATCCAATGTCCATGGTCAGGAAACCGTGACCATCTATTGATCAACGGGCTAGTCAACTAGAGGCTTACTAGGGACATGGTGTTGTCTATGTATCCACACATGTATCTGAGTTTCCTATCAATACAATTATAGCATGGATAATAAATGATTATCATGAACAAGGAAATATAATAATAATAACTAATTTATTATTGCCTCTAGGGCATATTTCCAACAGTCTCCCACTTGCACTAGAGTCAATAATCTAGTTCACATCGCCATGTGATTAACACTGACAGATCACATCGCCATGTGACCAACATCCAAAGAGTTTACTAGTGTCACTAAACTAGTTCACATCACCATGTGATAAGACTCAATGAGTTCTGGGGTTTGATCATGTTTTGCTTGTGTTTTAGTCAATGGGTCTGCAATATTCAGATCCGTATGTACTTCGTAATTCTCTATGTCATATTGTAAATGCTGCTTCCACGCTCCACTTGGAGCTATTCCAAATGGTTGCTCCACTATACATATCCGGTTTGCTACTCGGAGTCATTCGGATAGGTGTTAAAGCTTGCATCGACGTAACCCTTTACGCCGAACTTTTTATCACCTCCATAATCGAGAAACATGTCCTTATTTACTCCAAGGACAATTTTGACCGCTGTCCAATGATCCATTTCTGGATCATTCTTGTACCCCTTGACTGACTCATGGCAAGGCACACTTCCGGTGCGGTACACAACATAGCATACTATAGAGCCTACGTCTGAAGCATAGGGGACAACCTTCGTCCTTTCTCTCTCTTCTGCCATGGTCGAGCTTTAACTCTTAACTTCATACCTTACAACTCAGGCAAGAACTCCTTCTTTGACTGATCTATTTTGAACACCTTCAAGATCATGTCAAGGTATGTGCTCATTTGAAAGTACCATTTAGCGTTTTTGATCTATCCTCATAGATCTTGGTGCTCAATGTTCAAGAAGCTTAATCCATGTTTTCTATTGAAAAACACTTTTCAAACAATCTTATATGCTTTCCAGAAATTCTACATCATTTCTGATCAACATATACTCATCAGAAATTCTATAGTGCTCCCACTCACTTCTTTGGAAATACAAGTTTCTCATGAACCTTGTATAAACCCAAAATCTTTGATCATCTCATCAAAGCGTACATTCCAACTCCGAGATGCTTACTCCGGTCCTTAGAAGGATTGCTGGAGCTTTGCATACTTATTAGCGTCTTTCAGGATTGACAAAACCTTCTGGTTGTATCACATACAACCTTTCCTCAAGGATATCGTCGAGGAAACAATGTTTTGACATTCTATCTGCAAGATTTCATAAATCATGCAGTAATTGCTAATATTATTCCAATGAACTCTTAGCATCGCTACGAGTGAGAAAGCCTCACCGTAGTCAACTCCTTGAACTTGTCGGAAAACATCTTAACGACAAATTGAGCTTTCTTAATGGTAATACTTACCATCATTGTCTGTCTTCCTTTTAAAATCCATCTGTACCAAACGGCCTTACAACCATCAAGTATTTCTTCCAAAGTCATGGATCCTCTCTCAGATTTTATGGCCTCGAGCCATTCGTCGGAATCCGGGCCCACCATCGGTTCTCCATAGCTCGTAGGTTCATTGTTGTCTAGCAACATGACCTCTAAGACAGGATTGTGTACCACTCTGAAGTAGTATGCGTCCTTGTCGACCTACGAGGTCCGGTAGTGACTTGATCCAAAGCATCATGATCACTATCATCAGCTTCCACTTCAATTGGTGTAGGTGCCACATGAACAACTTCTTGTGCCCTGCTACTCACTGGTTGAAGTGATGGTTCAATAACCTCATCAAGTCTCCACCATCCTCCCACTTAATTCTTTCAAGAGAAACTTTTCCTCGAGAAAGGACCCGTTTCTAGAAACAATTACTTTTGCTTCCGGATCTGAGATAGGAGGTATACCCAACTATTTTGGGTGTCCTATGAAGATGCATTTTTATCCGCTTTGGGTTCGAGCTCATCAACCTGAAACTTTTTCACATAAGCTTCGCAGCCCCAAAATTTTAAGAAATGACAACTTAGGTTTCTCCAAACCATAGTTCAAACGGTGTCGTCTCAACGGAATTACGTGGTGCCCTATTAAAGTGAGTGCGGTTGTCTCTAATGCCTAACCCATGAACGATAGTGGTAATTCGATAAGATACATCATGGTACGCACTATATCCAATAGGGTGCAAATATGATGTTCGGACACACCATCACATTATGGTGTTCCAAGCGGTATTAATTGTGAAACAATTTCCACAATGTCTTAATTGCGTGCCAAAGCTCGTAACTCAGATACTCATCTCTATGATCATATCATAGACATTTTATCATCTTGTCACAATGATGTTCAACTTCACTCTGAAATTACTTGAACCATTCAATAATTTAGACTTGTGTTTCATCAAGTAAATATACTCAATATCTACTTAAATCATCCGTGAAGTAAGAACATAACGATATTCACTTCATGCCTCAACACTCATTGGACTGCACACATCAAAATGTGTTACTTCCAACAAGTTGCTATCTTGTTCCATTTTACTGAAAATGAGGCTTTTCAGTCATCTTGCCCATGTGGTATGATTTGCATTTCTCAAGCGATTCAAAATCAAGTGAGTCCAAACGATCCATCTGCATGGAGTTTCTTCATGCGTATACACTAATAGACATGGCTCGCATGTCTCAAACTTTTCAAAAACGAGTGAGTCCAAAGATCCATCAACATGGAGCTTCTTCATGCGTTTTACCCCAATATGACTTACATGGTAGTGCCACAAGTAAGTGGTACTATCATTACTATCTTATATCTTTTGGCATGAAAATGTGTATCACTACGATCGAGATTCAATGAACCATTCTTTTTAGGTGCAAGACCATTGAAGGTATTATTCAAATAAATAGAGTAACCATTATTCTCCTTACATGAATAACCGTATTGCGATAGACATAATCCAATCATGTCTATGCTCAACGCAAACACCAAATAACAATTATTTAGGTTTAACACCAATCTCGATGGTAGACGGAGCAGGCGATGCTTGATCACATCAACCTTGGAAACACTTCCAACACACATCGTCATCTCACCTTTAGCTAGTCTCCGTTTATTCCGTAGCTATTTTATTTCGAGTTACTAACACTTAGCAACCGAACCGGTATCTAATACCCTGGTGCTACTAGGAGTACTAGTAAAGTACACATTAACATAATGTATATCCAATATACTTCTATCGACCTCGCCAACCTTCTCATCTACCAAGTATCTAGGGTAATTCTGCTCCAGTGGCTGTTCCCCTTATTACAGAAGCACTTAGTCTCGGGTTTGGGTTCAACCTTGGGTTTCTTCACTGGAGCAGCAACTGATTTGTTGTTTCATGAAGTACCCCTTCTTGCCCTTGCCCTTCTTAAAACTAGTGGTTTCACTAACCATCAACAATTGATGCTCCTTCTTGATTTCTACATTCGCGGTGTCGAACATTGCGAATAGATCAAGGATCATTATATCTATCCCTGTTATGTTATAGTTCATCACGAAGCTCTAGTAGCTTGGTGGCAATGTCTTTGGAGAAACATCACTATCTCATCTGGAAGATCAACTCCCACTCGATTCAAGTGATTGTTGTACTCAGACAATCTGAGCACAAGCTCAAGATTGAGCTTTTCTCCCTTATTATGCAGGCTAAGAAAATCGTCGGAGGTCTTATACCTCTTGACGTGGGCACGCGCCTGAAATCCCAATTTCAGCCCTCGAAACATCTCATATGTTCTGCGACATTTCAAAAATGTCTTCGGTGCCTCAATTCTAAACCATTTAACATTACCGAACTATCTTGTAGTCATCAAAACATGTATGTCAGATGTTCGCAACATCTACAGACCACGTTCAAGGTCCAGCACACCGAGCGGTGCATTAAGGACATAGGCCTTCTACTGTCCGCATAATTGCTACTGTCAACTTTCAACTATATTTTCTCTAGGAACATATCTAAAACAGTAGAACTAAAGCGCGAGCTACGACATAATTTGCAAAAACCTTTTGACAATGTTCAGGATAAACAAGTTCATCTTATGAACTCCCACTCAGATAGACATCCCTCTAGTCATCTAAGTGATTACATGATCCGAGTCAACTAGGCCGTGTCCGATCATCACGTGAGACGGACCAGTCATCATCGGTGAACATCTTCATGTTGATCGTATCTACTATACGACTCATGCTCGACCTTTCGGTCTCTTGTGTTCCGAGGCCATGTTTGTACATGCTAGGCTCGTCAAGTCAACCTAAGTGTTTCGCGTGTGTAAATCTGGCTTACACCCGTTGTATGTGAACGTTAGAATCTATCACACCCGATCATCACGTGGTGCTTCGAAATGACGAACTTTCGCAACGGTGCACAGTTAGGGGGAACACTTTCTTGAAATTTTAATGAGGGATCATCTTATTTACTACCATCATTCTAAGCAAATACGATGCATAAACATGATAAACATCACATGCAATCAAATAGTGACATGATATGGCCAATATCATTTTGCTCCTTTTGATCGCCATCTTCGGGGCTCCATGATCATCATCGTCACCGGCATGACACCATGATCTCCATCATCATGATCTCCATCATCGTGTCTTCATGAAGTTGTCTCGCCAACTTATTACTTCTACTACTATGGCTACCGGTTAGCAATAAAGTAAAGTAATTACATGTCGTTGTTCAATGACACGCAAGTCATACAATAAATTAAGACAACTCCTATGGCTCCTGCCAGTTGTCATACTCATCGACATGCAAGTCGTGATTCCTATTACAAGAACATGATCAATCTCATACATCACATATCATTCATCACGTTCTTCTTGGCCATATCACATCACATAGCATACCCTGCAAAAACAAGTTAGACGTCCTCTAATTGTTGTTTGCATGTTTTACGTGGCTGCTATGGGTTTCTAGCAAGAACGTTTCTTACCTACGCAAAAACCACAACATGATATGCCAATTTCTATTTACCCTTCATAAGGACCCTTTTCATCGAATCTGATCCGACTAAAGTGGGAGAGACTGGCACCCCCTAGCCACCTTATGCAACAAGTGCATGTCAGTCGGTGGAACCTGTCTCACGTAAGAGTACATGTAAGGTCGGTCCGGGCCGCTTCATTCCACAATGCCGCCGAATCAAGATAAGACTAGTAACGGTAAGAAAATTGAACAAAATCATCGCCCACAACTACTTTGTGTTCTACTCGTGCAAAGAATCTACGCAATAGACCTAGCTCATGATGCCACTATTGGGGAACGTAGCAGAAATTCAAAATTTTCCTACGTGTCACCAAGATCTATCTATGGAGAAACTAGAAACGAGGGGAAGGGGAGTGCATCTACGTACCCTTGTAGATCGCTAAGCGGAAGCGTTCAAGAGAACGGGGTTGAAGGAGTCGTACTCATCGTGATCCAAATCACCGGAGATCCTAGTGCCGGACGGTCGGCACCTCCGCGTTCAACACACGTATAGCCCGGGGACGTCTCCTCCTTCTTGATCCAGCAAGAGGAGAGGAGAAGTTGAGGGAGAGCTCCGGCATCACGATGGCGTGGTGGTGGAGCTTGCAGTTCTCCGGCGGGCTTCGCCAAGCACTACTACTACTACGGAGGTGTTGGGGAGGGAGAGGGCTGCGCCAGGGGCAAGGGTGAAGCTCCCATGCGCCTCCCCACTATATATATGGCTGGAGGGGGCTGGTTTCTTGCCCTCCAAGTCCATTGGGGCGTTGGCAAAGGTGGGAGGAAAGAAATCCCATCATTTCCTTCCCCACCGATTGTTATCCCCCCTTTTTAGGGATCTTGATCTTATCCCTTTGGGATATGATCTTATTCCTTCTAAGGGGGGATCTTGATGCGCCTTGACCAAGGGTGTGGGGCCTTGCCCCCACTACCCACGTTCATGTGGGTCCCTCCCATGCTGGTGGGCCCCACTCCGGAACCTTCTAGAACCTTCCCGGTACAATACCGAAAAATCCCGAACATTTTCCGGTGGTCAAAATAGGACTTCCCATATATAAATCTTTACCTCCGGACCATTCCGGAACTCCTCGTGACGTCCGTGATCTCATCCGGGACTCCGAACGACATTCGGTAACTGCACACCAATTCCCATAACAACTCTAGCGTCACCGAACCTTAAGTGTGTAGACCCTACGGGTTCGGGAATCGTGCAGACATGACCGAGACAACTCTCTGGCCAATAACCAACAGCGGGATCTGGATACCCATGTTGGCTCCCACATGTTCCACGATGATCTCATCGGATGAACCACGATGTCAAGGATTCAAGCAATCCCGTATACAATTCCCTTTGTCTAGCGGTATTGTACTTGCTCGAGATTCGATCGCCGGTATGCCGATACCTTGTTCAATCTCGTTACTGACAAGTCTCTTTACTCGTTCCGTAACACATCATCCCATGATCAACCCCTTGGTCACATTGTGCACATTATGATGATGTCCTACCAAGTGGGCCCAGAGATACCTTTCCGTCAACCGGAGTGACAAATCCCAGTCTCGATTAGTGCCAACCAAACAGACACTTTTGGAGATACCTGTAGTGCACCTTTATAGCCACCTAGTTACGTTGTGACGTTTGGTACACCCAAAGCATTCCTAGGGTATCCGGGAGTTGCACAATCTCATGGTCTAAGGAAATGATACTTGACATTAGAAAAGCTTTAGCATACGAACTATACGATCTTTGTGCTAGGCTTAGGATTGGGTCTTGTCCATCACATCATTCTCCTAATCATGTGATCCCATTATCAATGACATCCAATGTCCATGGTCAGGAAACCGTGACCATCTATTGATCAATGAGCTAGTCAACTAGAGGCTTACTAGGGACATGGTGTTGTCTATGTATCCACACATGTATCTGAGTTTCCTATCAATACAATTATAGCATGGATAATAAACGATTATCATGAACAAGGAAATATAATAATAATAACTAATTTATTATTGCCAACAGCCGGCCACCGCGGGTGTCGGTCCATCGTGAAGACGCTCGTGATGATATCTCCATAGCGTCGTCCGACCCGCGAACCCGCGGTGACCAACTTCAGTTCTTCGGGAGCGAGCTCATGAAGACGCTCAAACCACCATCGAGCGCCAGCGTGACGCGCGCCACCAGTCGGACAGGCGGGTAGGACCCACTACGGACCACCCAGCACCGGGAGGCTACGGTGGCCTAACCTACGAGGTGGGTTGTCCAGCCTTCACCCGTGAGCTCCGGCAGTTCTAGTGGCCCTCCCACCGCACGTTCAAGCCCGACGTTGGCGAGAAGTACAACGGCAAGACTCACCCGTCGGAATTCCTCAGCATCTACACCATCGCGATGCAAGCTGCTAGGGCCCACGACGATAAGGTGCTTGCCAATTACTTTCCGTTGGCACTCAAGCCAAATGTTATGTCATGGTTGATGCACTTGCCGATGGACTCCATTTCTTCTTGGGCGGATCTGTGTTATGAGTTTGTTGGCGCCTTTACCAGAGGCCACCAAGCTCATGGCCAGGCGAGTGATTTGCATATCATCCCCCAGAAGGAAGGAGAAAACTTGCGCATGTACATCCAAAGGTTCAGCCGAGTGCACTACAACATCCCCGACGTTCATCCTGCCGCCATGATCAGTGCATTCCACAGAATGTGCGCAATCATAAGATGCGTGAGGAGCTGGCGATGAACAAGGTCAAGGATGTGGCCGAACTTTATATTCTGGCCGATCGGTGCACTCGGGCTGAAGAGGGAAGGAAGTACCCAGGCCAAGGCTGGCGCAGAAACCGACTCCAGGGATGATACCGCCACCCCGGTGAAGAAGGACCGGCGCCATAACAGGAAGTGCAAGGGCAACATCGTGCTTGCCGTCGAGGGGTCCAACAATACCGGCGCCACCAAGAAACCCAAGGCGAGTGACCCCGGCAAGGAGGTTGCTGGGTGTGTCGCTTGCCGGGCCTTGGCGGATGCCGATAAGCCAGGGGCTCTGACAAGCAGTATTGCAAGATCCACCGCACCAAGGGCCATGACCTCCAGAACTGCCGGCAAGTGGAGCTGCTTGCTGAGAAGCAGAAAACCGAGTATGAGCGACGGGACAAGGAGAAGGGCCAAGAGGGTGCCGAGGGATCCGGTAAGAAGCATGGCAGCCAAGGAGGCCGCCACGGCAAAGATAATTAGCAGGAGAGGCCTGCCCGGGGCCACGACAAGAAGAAGGAAGATGATGATCACGACGAGGACGATGAGTCCGGCGATCACGAGTTCTAGAAAGCCACGGAAGCCATGTGCGTCGATGGTGGCGCCTCGCAGCATACATCCCACCGCCAGCTCAAGCTATGGGCACGTGAGATCACAGCGGTGGAGCCGTCGTTCGATGCACAGAAGCCGCTGAAGTGGTCCAGCACACCTATCATCTTCGACATCGAGGACCATCCTGACCGCACTACCGTGGTTGGGTGCTTGCCGTTGTTGGTTTCAACAACAATCCGCAGCCTCAAGGTGACGAAGATGCTGGTTGACGGCGGGGCCGGTCTGAACTTGATCTCGCCTGTTGTGATCAAGAGGCTGCAGATCCCTGATGGAGACCTCGAGGAGACGGGCACGTTCCATGGGGTCAACCCGGGGAGGAGCCAGCCGAAGGTTACGCTGCCCGTGACGTTCGGAGGCGAGCCGAACCACATGACAGAGAGGATTGTCTTTGATGTAGCCGAGATCCCCTTGCCCTACAACGGGATCCTCGGCTGCCCGACACTAGGCAAGTTCATGGCGGCTTCACATTATGCCTACAACACGCTAAAGATGCCCGGGCCGATGAACATCATCACCGTCCCCTCCAACAAGAAAGACGCATTGATTTGCGCCGACCAACTCTACCAAGAAGCAGTTGCAGCAGCTGCCGCCAAGGCACCTGCTCCTGCCGACGGAGTCCCGGGAGGGAAAAAGACCGGCGAGACCCCTCACACCCACTACGGCAAGCGCACCTCTTTGGGGTGTTGCGCGAGGATGTGCCAGAGAGCTCAACCGGCAAGAGCAAGAAGTCCAGAGCTGCACCACCAGAGACCAAGAAGGTGCCCGTCAAGGAGGACGACACGTGGGGAGCTTTTTTTTTGAATATTTACTGTAGGGTAAAAACCCCACAACCCTTTATTGCAGTCTCAAAGAAGCAAACTGTACAGAGAAAGGTAAACGATTACTACCCTAAACTAAAGGTTAAGAAGTACTTACAATTACATGAGGGAGTTAACCCAATCTACCAGCCTAGTCTTAGAGCTATCCTTAAACCTATGTGACAGGAGAAGGAGATCATGTACAAAACTGCCCCTCCAGGCAGCAAAAGTAGCCTGAACGCCCCTGAAGTTACTCCCATTTCTGAGAATCCAAATATTCCAAGCAGTTGTTAGCATAACTTCAAAGAAGAAAGGATGCCCAAATCTATGCCTTGCTTGAGATATAGATTGCTAAATAGTAGAACCATGTGACCAATCGATCTGCAGGTAGTTCCAAACCCTGGCACTGAAATTACATCCAAAGAAGAGATGTGCCCTGTCCTCCCAAACAAAGGCATTACAGATGACACATAGATTATCAGCCATAGGGGATCTCCAGTGCCTGCGGACCAGCATGTCCTTTGTGTTGAACCTGTCAAAAAATAGAAGCCAGCCAAAAACCTTAATTTTCATAGTACATCTGCTCTACCAAAGCCACCTGTAAGGTTGAATAGAGGGGAGGTGTGTATGCATGATGTCATAGAAGCTCTTTGCAGAAAACTTCCTAGATTTACCAGGCCAAACCCAAACATCAGGCAATGTTGGATCTCTCTGGAGATTGAATAACCATCCTTCCAAGGTTTCCAATTCAGCTTCTGCCTGCTGAGAAATGGGCAGATGAAACATGGAGTACAAATCCTGAGTTTGTAAAAAATCCCTGACAGAAACCTTATCATCCAAAACAAAAGAGAAAAGCCTTGGTAATCGAGGCTAAGAGGCCTTGAAGAGCCACCTACATGCCAAGCATCCAGCCAAAAGAGATCAGAATCACCCATATTAACTTGCACTAAAGCAATCGACCTATATGTGTCAGCAATCTTGATAATGTCTTTCCACCAAAAGGATCCAGTTAAGACTGTTGCATGGGGCACAACTCCATCATAATAACTATCCCAAATCAATTAGACCCAAGGAACCTGCTGCTTTTTATAGAACTTATGCATTTGTTTGAGAAGCAGACCTTGGTTCTGGACATTGAGGTTTAGGATGCCAAGACCTCCCTTATCCTTTGGTCGACAAACTAAGTCCTAGGCAGCTAAAGACTGCTTAGGCACATCAGAATTTCCTCTCCACAAACACTGCCTGAAGATCCTATCCAACTGTTTGATAATACCAGGTGGGATATGCAAGCTGCAGAGGAAGTATATGGGCATTGAAGTAAGCACATATGTGAGCAATTGCAACCTGGATCCTTGGTTGAGCATGGCAGAGCTAACATATAGTCTTCTTTCAACACTATCCACTAGGGGCATGAAATCAATGATTCTAGGCTTTGTTGTACCAAGTGGCAAACCCAGATATGTGAAAGGTAACTATTCAAGCTTACATCCCAGGATGGAAGATAACCTCTGTGCTTTAGTGGGATTAACATTTAGTGGCACCATTGAAGATTTTGCAAAATTAACCTTAAGGCCAGTAGACTGTTGAAAAACATGGAGCATGTTCTTGAGAGCTACCAACTGGTCCTCAACTACAGAAAGGATAATTATTGTATCATCAACATACTGTATGATAGGAAAATCAGGGTACTGAGATGGGATTGGAAGTGTTAGAACTCCTTTAGCTAGCATGTCATTGACCACTGATTGAAGTAAATCAGCAGCTATGACAAATAAAAGAGGGGATAGAGGATCCCCCTGCCTGACCCCACATTTACATTTGAACTGTTTGCCAGGAACCCCATTAAGCAAAATAGAAGAGGATCCTGAGGAGAGAATCTCTCTAATCCAAGAAATCCATTTGGCATCAAAACCTTTGTGCCGAAGAACTTGCAAGATCAGATCATGCTCCACTGTGTCAAAAGCTTTGGCAAAATCCAACTTCAAAATGATAATTGGCCTTTTTGATTGATTGCATTGGTGTATATATTCAAAAGCCCAAGCCAGGCAGTCCTAAATGGCTCTGCTCTTTAGAAACCCATATTGATTCTTATGGATGCATTGCAGAATGACCTTCTGAAGCCTATTTGTCAAAAGCTTAGTAAGGAACTTGAGGCATGTGTTAGTGAGAGAGATTGGTCTAAAATCCTCAGGTACTTCAGGTGATAACATCTTTGGAATTAAGGTAATAAGGGATCCATTAATATTTTCCAAAGATAGCCTCCCATCATAAAACCCCTGAATGAGAGCCAAAAAATCCTGCTCAATGATGGGCTAACACTTCTTGACAAAAAGACCATTAAAGCCATCCGGCCCAGCAGCTCGATCAGTCGGCAATTCTTTTAGGACAGTGTTGATTTCTTCAGCAGAAAACGGTGCAGACAGACTGCTCAGGCCCTCAACAGGTTGAATAAGAGCGGGCAAATCAAATCCCATATTGATGCCTTGGGCCTGGCCCATTCTGCTTTTAAAAGAGGACCAAAGGATTCCCGCCATTTGGGAATGATCAGAAACTGGGTCAGCACCTGCAACAGAGAGGCTAGCAATCGTATTCCTGCGCAGATGTTCAGAAGCCATTGCATGAAAAAACTAAGAATTCTCCTCTCCCACCTTAATGTAACGGATTGTACACCTCTGCTTCCAATAAATGTAGTGTATTCGAAGCAGATTCTCATGGTGTAGCTTAACAATCTTCCGAAAGTTAAATTCAGGTGTGGTGAAAGGCCTCAACTCTTCCAGGTTATCGAAGAATAAAATAACTCGGGAACAATCCATAGTCAATCGTTTAAGGAAAGACAAGTTCTTGCTCCAAGCCTTGAGGGCAGAACACAGACGCTTAAACTTGGTTGTCAGGACAGCAGAAGGAGACAAATCAGCAAACACTGGCTGGTTCCAAGAAAGCTTGACACAGTACAAAAACCCTGGCATGTCCACCCAATAATTCTCAAACCTGAAGACTCTGGATTTAGGTATATCGGTGTCAATTGAAACCACACAGGGGACATGATCAGACGACGTTTTTGCCAGGGGTAGAATGACAGTGTTGGGATAAATAGAAATCCAGTCTGAGGTGGTAAAAAACCAATCAAGCTGTTCAAGCAAGGGCTGCTCTTGCATATTGGACCAAGTAAAACTTCTGCCTTTTAATGGTAATTCTAGAAAACCCAAATGGCCAATTATGTCATTAAAGAGGAAGATATCATTGATATCACCACCTGGCCTGTTTCTATTATCAAAGGAACGGATGAAATTGATATCACCACATGGGGAGCTTTTACCATAAGCTCCAGCCTCGACAGCAAATAGGAAAGCGAGCTCGTCACTTTCCTGTGAGCGAATGTCGATGTGTTTGCATGGCAAGCCTCCGACATCCCCGGCGTTCCCAAGGAAGTGATTGAGCACCATCTTGTTGTCTGTCCTCATGCATGGCCCGTCAAGCAGAAGGTCAGGAGGCAAGCTTTGGAGAGGCAGGAGTTCATCAGGGAGGAGATCAGAAAACTAGAGGCGGCAGGCTTGGTAAGGGGAGTGCTCCATCCGACGTGGTTGGCCAACCTGGTAGTGGTGCGCAAGGCAAATGGGAAGTGGAGACTGTGTATTGATTACACAGACATCAATAAAGCTTGTCCAAAGGATCCCTTCCCGTTACCGCGCATTGACTAGATTGTCGACTCCACGGCTGGGTGTGACCTGTTATCATTCCTCGACGCCTACTCAGGGTACCACTAGATCTTCATGACAAAAGAAGATGAGGAGAAGACAACGTTCATCACCCCATGTGGTACATATTGCTTTTTACGGATGCCTTTTGGGCTGAAGAGTGCTGGCTCAACCTTTGCAAGAGCAGTCCAAATTGGTTTTGAGCCCCAACTACATAGAAATATGGAAGATTATATGGATGACATAGTGGTCAAAACCAAGGACAAAGCAACACTTGTGCTAGATCTGGAGGAAACATTTGCGAACCTACGCAAGATCAACCTCAAGTTGAACCCTGAGAAGTGTGTCTTCGGTGTCCCGTCCGGCAAGCTTCTTGGGTTCTTCGTGTTGCAGGGCGGAATTGAGGCAAACCCAGATAAGATCAAGGCCATCGAGCAGATTGAGGCACCTAAACAGATCAAAGACGTGCGTCGGCTCACTGGCTGCGTTGCTGCCATGAGAAGATTCATCTCCAAGTCCGCGGAGCGTGCCCTTCCCTTTTTCAAGATCTTGAAGAAGACGGGCCCAATGGAGTGGACCTCGGAGGCCGAGGCAGCACTACAGGACTTGAAGAAGTACCTCTCCTCCACCCCAGTGCTGGTTGCACCCAAACCACAAGAAGCGTTGCTGCTGTACCTAGCGGCAACAAATCAGGTGGTTAGCGCCGCACTAGTGGCGCAGAGGGAGGTCGACGAAGAGGCAGCGGCGGCAACAGAGTCAACAGATGGCGAGCCGGAACCCTCCCCGGCAGGGCTCGGTCCCTGCAAGACTGAGTCCCCGGCAGAGGCTGACGCTAGTACGACAGGGCCCACATGACTGGGTGGAGCGGCGCAGAAGAAGAAAATGGTGCAGCACCCAGTTTACTTCGTCAGCTCCCTCTTGCACGGGGCTAGGTCGAGGTACTCAGGTGTGCAAAAATTGCTCTTCAGCCTCCTTATGGCCTCGAGGAAGCTGCGTCATTACTTCCAAGCGCACGAGATCACCGTGGTCACCTGCTTCCCATTGCAACGGATACTGCTTAACCCAGATGCAACCGGGAGGATCGTGGAATGGGCCATGGAGCTGTCAAGTTTCGGTTTAATGTTCGAAAGCACCTTGATGATTCAGAGCAGAGTCTTGTAGGAGTTCGTTGCAGAATTGACCTCGACGCCCGACGAAGAGGTATAGGAGACCACTCTCCCCGGCAAGGAAATGAGCCACAACTGGATCATGTACTTTGATGGGGCTTTTTCGCTGCAAGGCGCTGGTGCTGGTGTGCTGCTTGTCGCAACCAGCGGAGAGCACCTCAAGTATGTCGTCCAAATGCACTTTCCCTGGGAGATGTCAACTAACAACACCGCCGAGTACGAGGGCTTGCTTGCCGGTCTCAGGATCGCGGCGGACCTCGAAGTCAAAAAGCTCATCGTCAGGGGTGACTCACAGCTCGTTGTCAGGCAGATCAACAAAGATTATCAAAGCCCGTTGATGGAAGCTTATGTGGATGAAGTGAGGAAACTGGAGGAGCGCTTTGACGGTATACGAGCAGAGCATGTCCCCCAGACAGAAAACGACATTGCCGACTACCTGTCAAAGCGCGCTGCCCTCAAGCTACCTGTGGAACCAGGTACTTTTGTACTTCAGTTAACTCAACCATCCGTCGAACCATCAACCATGCAAAACAAGCGGAGGAAGCTAGGCCCCGACCAGTACTTCCCCACCGAGCTCCCCGGAGCCACGGGTGAAGTTCTGCGAGGCTTAAGAACAAAGACTTCTGACAGGTTGCGCAAGAGTGGAAGGCGCTGGATTGACAAGTTACGGCGGTTCTTTGGTCGATCCAAACGACGCCAAATCGAGCCACCGGCCAGACACCCTTTGCCCTAGTCTACGGGGCAGAAGCAGTTCTCCCCATGGAACTCATATACAGATCACCTCGAGTGCTCGCTTATGATGAGCTTGAGCAAGGGCGATTGCGGCAAGATGACGCAACGCTCCTTGAGGAAGATCGTCTCCGGGCGGCTGTGAGAGCAGCATGCTACCAGCAAGCCTTGTGCTGCTACCATAGCCGCAAGGTTCATGCCCGGAGCTTTGAGGAAGGCGACCTTGTTCTTCGGCACGTTCAGTTGGCCAAGAAAAAGTGGGAAGGCCCTTATCGGGTAACACGAGTCACCAGGCCCGGTGCAGTCCGCCTGGAGACCGAAGATGCCATTCCAGTGAGAAACTCCTGGAACATTGAGCATCTTTGCAAGTTTTACCCATAAGGCGCGGCTGCCGGGCTCTCGGCAAGCCACCTTTTGTACAAGCCTTGCCGGCAAGGCATGTAACCCTTTGTACAAAGCCAGGCACAGACCATGATCATAAATAAACGAAGTGCTGGCGCCCTAAGTTATAGCATGCATGCTAGGTTGAGTCTCTTCCTTGGTTAGGGTTGATAGTGCTTAGCGGCAGCTAACCCCTAGTTTAGAGGTCGAGTGCATGTCTCTCTGTTCTTTTCTGTCCTCTTTGGTTTGCAGGGCACATGAGCACTTCTGTCGAGCTATTTGGAAGAAAAGGAATGGATCGGCGTCCCGACCCCGGCAAACCAAAGTTGCCGGGGGTTGTGAGTACAAGGATCCAACCGCGACAAGCCAAGGTTAGCGGGGGCTGCAGATCCAGATAAGTCTTTTATCCTCTATCATGCATTTCGATATGGAACTGGGATATGTGAGACCTCGTTTTATTTCTAGGCTACCGTGCTCCCCATTTCCTATACCCAAAGATTATCTCCTGGGTCCGGATTTAGTTGTAGTCGCGGCAGCAAGGAAATGGAACGAGGAGCCTAAGCCCACTTCATCCTTGACTCCGCCAAGGGCGTGAGAAAGGCCGAGCAAAGTGGGGGGGACGGCAAGGCCTGTAGCCGGGCCAAAAAAGTTTATCTTAAATAATAACGAGGATTCGCTGCTTGTCGAGGGGTTCACCCACGAACGAAAAACCGGCAAACATCCCTTTTTCATTAAAAACATCCCGTACAGGTACAGTTCATACGAAATGAAAAACATGAGCAAGGAGATTACAAGTTGTAAATTTAATGAAGGCTCGAAGGCTTACAGACTAAAAAGAGATAAGATGCCCGTAATCCCTTTCTTGTCCCTCTCCTCAGGAGACAGGTCAAGGAAGCAAAAAGGGGCAAAAGGAGCGCCTAGGCGAGGTACGAGGGGCAGAAGGCGCCAAGAGAACATGCCGACGGTCGCCTAGGAAAGGGTTGGCGGTGATGGTGCCGGAGGAAGAGCTAGAAGATGAGGCAGCGGTCTGTCAATACGATATGAAGGCGTCGGTGCCATCATGCTCCAACTTGACGGCCCGCCACCCGCCTTCTTCACCTTCTCCGGCCTCCCTACGCCAGCGGCCCAAGGAGGCGACCCCGAGAAGTTCAAGGAGCTGGCGACACAGATGATGGGGTCGCCGGGGTCGCCCGGAGCGGCGCCCGATGCTTAGTCGGACCCGTCATCCTACCGCCCGCTACCCTCATCATCGCTGCCACTGTCCTCCTCGCCACTCTCACTCGAGGAGAAATCTTCATCGTCAGAGGAGCTCTCCATGCAGCACCTTACACGAGTCCCGAAGTGCCCAAAGACCTTGAAGGAGAGGAGGCCGCTCTCCATTAATTTGAAATGGAGAGTGATCCCCTCCGTCAGGCTATGGATGCGGACAAAAGTCTTCCACCCTCGGCGAAGATACATGACGTGAGGGGCGGGGAACTCGACATCGGCCCATGTGCCGCTGTTCCCACATTCCCTCATATGCAGCCGCAGCGCCTGCGGCGGGTCCAGCTCCATATCCCGCGCAAATGGGGTCGGGAGGCGAAGACGACAGCGCGACGGCTGGCACAGCCTGATGAAGAACTCATAAGGTTTATCCCCGACATGGCCCTTCACCGGGGGAGGGGCCGCTGGCGGAGGCGAGGCCGATCTGCCGCCCCGTCCTCCTCTCTCTCGAGCGCCGCGACGGCCTCGACCTCGCCCCCTTCCCCTTCCTCTAACGGCTGGCTCTGCCGCCACGAGCTCTTGGGGAGGAGCGATGCGTTGTCTAGCCAAGACACTCGCCGCCACCGATGAAGCATTGCCATGCCCCCTCACCATGGCAGAAGGAAGGAGGGAGCAGGAATGGGGAGAGGCAGGTGACGAAGGATTGAGGGGCGCCGTTCCTCCCGCTCCCCTCCTTATAAAGAAGTAGGGGCGGGGCCCGGCCGGCCCTCTTGGCTAATCCGGTTCGTTGAAGTGACAACGGGCTAGGCCGTCGACCGCCCTCCCCGCCCAATTGAAGGAGCATGGGAATCGACCCACGCGTGCACGTCTTCCCGTATCCCACAGGCCTGTCATTTGCTCTGCGTCATGCATGCGGCATACGTGGTGTGGGAGACGGGGTAATGGGACGCGTGGAGCGACAGTTCCCAGGCAAAGACAGTAAATGAGCGGCGGCCCCGCGGTCTCGAAGGGACACACAAGCCGCCTCTTTACTGTTCACCACAAGATGACGCAAGCATGCTTCGATCACCCGCGTGCAGATGACCCCCACGTCACGCATCCAACGCAGATCATGGGGAAGCGCGGCGGACGGAAAGATACTGCGGTAAAACCGCCCCGCCTGCCCGCGCACCGTTTTGGGCCTGGCCCAACAACGCGTCGCGCCTATGTGTGGCCCAGGCCCGGGGCCTTTGTACCCCTTTACTTGTGCACGGGCAGTCATAGCCACAGGTCGAAGCCACACTTAGTAGGGCGAAAGGGAGGAGTCAAGGCCGCAAGATGATCAACGCAAACGTCATAGACCGAGACCACAAAGAGCAGATGGAGGAAGCAGGTTTCCCCGGCAAGACCCTTGCCGAGGCAGCCTCAGCAGCCCTGGCAAGCCCCTTGCCGGGGCGTCTCGCCCACACAAGCGGAGTGAGCCACCCTCGAGCCCACGGTATCCAACACCATCAACCACGTTGGGCCAGGGCTCGGGAGGCACCTCCATGGTGGCATGCATATCTTTGTGAAGACAAAGGATATTCAAGATCAGATGAAGATTGGGAGGCAACAATCCTCAACAAGATCCTTGCCGAGGAAACCCACAAGACCCCCGGAAAGATCCTTGCCGGGGATGACAGCGCGCCACGGCAAGACCCTTGCCGGGCCACCCGGCAAGACCGTTGCCAAGGGCGTCAGCGAGGCCACTGCCAGGCCCACACCAACCAAGGCTCCACCACCGTTCCCATGCAGCTGCCAGCCCAACCAGCTGGGCAGGCACCTGCGTGGCAACATGCAGCTTCCAGGCCAACTCAGCACACGCCTGCGTGGCGGCATGCAGATCTTTGTGATGGCTCCACCACCGCGCCACCTCATCTGCTTGCCTGCCTGCATGGCACCGCATGCACCGCTAGCCAGTGCGCATGTCGAAGCGAGGAGGAGCGGCGACGGACGGGATGGGCCTCGCTCCCGTCCCCGATAAAGCAAGGGGACACCTAAGCCACGCATTAAATGCGTCTTGTCCTGTAATACGAGCGATAAGCTTTATTGCCCATTATATTGCCCATGCATTGTGATAGAAACCTTTATTATGCAGTCCCTCGCTTTTATTTCTTTACCATCGAAAGTTCATACAATTCTTATTTTCCCTTACAATAAAAGATCATACATATTTAGGAGCAATTTTTATTGGTTTTTGCACTGATGACAACTTACTTGAAGGATCTTATTCAACACATAGGTAGATATGGTGGACACTTATGACAAGAAACTGAGTTTAAGGGTTTTTGGATGCACAAATAGTAGCCCTACTTAGTACGAATTTCTGACTAGGAAAAGATCCTAAGCAAGCTCAACATGTTGGACGATCCATAACAATATAACTTCTATACAAATATACCCAAACATAACTCATTACATTGTATTCCTTGTCTAACTTCAACTAATTTGCTCAAGTTTGAAAATAATTAACAGGGCTCACAATCATAGTAGATGTTCAAGATAGTATATTTATATGTGAAAACTCTCTTCTTTGAATATTCTTTCATGCATTGTTCAAGTGACCAATGTTGTGTTTGCTAAATTTCAATAAATTTTACCACCTATAACTTTTATATGAAGTCATTACTCCCCATTGGATAAGCATATGGAACATATATAATTTCAGATTTATGATTCAATTCATTCAACCATTTACTCATAGGATATAAGTGAAGCACGAGAGTAAATATCAAACTATTCCAAAAAGATATACGTGAAGATCAATGAGTAGTCAAATAATTAAGTAGCTATGTGAACTCTCTCTCTCTCTCATAAAAAAATAGATCTTAAGTATTTTATTCAAATAGCAAGCGAAACAAAATAAAATGACATTCCAAGGATAACACATATCATTTGAAGAAACAATAACTTAGGCTCAACAAAAACTGACCGATCATTGTTGAAGAAGAAAGGTGGGATGCTAACCGGGGCATCCCCAAGCTTAGATGCTTGAGACTTCTTGAAATATTAACTAAGGATGCCTTGGGCATCCCCAAGCTTGATCTCTTGTGTCTCCTTAATTCCTCCCATATCACAGTTTCCCTAATTCTTACAAACTTCATCCACACAAAACTCAACAAGAACTCGTGATATAAGTTAGTATAAATCAATGCAAAACCTTATCATTCTCTAATGTAGAAAATCACTAAAATTATAATTTCACATTGCATACTAAATTCCTCTGCATTTTTAATACTCCTATCCTCAAATATAATCACTAAACAAGAAAACATATGCAAACATAACAACAATCTTTCAAAACATGATAGTTTATAAAGAATGCAAGAAGATTCATAGTTATCTAACTCCAAAAATTCTGAAAAATAACCAAACTGTAGAAAACTTATCATAGCATACTGTGTAAAAATTTCAAGATTTTATCACGTTCTGACTTTCCAGAAGAATTCAGACAATAATAGAAAACTTTCTGTTTTCAAACAACAACATATAGACTTGTAAAATAAGCATGGTAAAGGCTATACTTGACACTTTTATTGAAACTAGTTGACCCGTTGCGCCAAATGGTGCAGAGACTTGCTGAAGACATGTTGTCGATAAAAGTTCCATGCTGCAAGAACCTTCAACTAAATCATGCTATTTTCTTAAACATGTTTATTACGTTGTTAAAAAATAGTCTAGGAAAAGCGAAACTTTGCATAATATGAATATGTTCAGTTTGAAAATATGGGCACTATGATGAGAGAGTAAAGTTGGCATGGTTGTATTTTTTTTAGCAAGTTCGAAAACATGGTTATCATGATGAGAAACTTGGCCATGCATATTTTTCCTGCAAAAAAAGAGGGAAAAAGATAAGAAACCTAAGAAAAAAAACACGGTTTAGTTGATTTTGTTACGCCAAATGGCGCAGAGACCTGCTGATTCCATGTTAGCGATGAAAAGAAATCCATGGTTTAGTCGATTTTGTTACTGGCAAGCATGTATGACAACAAATTTAATCTCTCTTAGTTGGAAAAAACGGGGGCTTGTTGTCTACAATAGATGTATATACACATTTAAATATGACAGCAAAGTTATATTTGAAACAAAATCCATGTAACAAAACTAACCCCCTTTAAATGTCTATAATTTAATAGGGGCATGCTTTTATTGTCTATAATGAGATGTATATACATATTCTAATTTGGTAGCACAAAGTCCCATCCAAAATCATGCCACTGAAAATACATGTATCCTTTTTAATCCATGTGCACATTGTAAAAAAACATGTTTTAGCTATGAACATGCACATACCGTAACAAATTTAATCCCCTTTAGTAAAAACATATAGGCTTATTGTCTACAATAAGATATACATGCACAATTTACTTTGGTAGCGTGGAGTCTCATTCAAAACAGCGTCGCGTTGAAAATATATGTATTTTTCAAGAATCTTTTGTTTGAGCAAGTACGCGGGGTAAGAATTTAGACCCTTCTATAAGAGTACATATCTTCTTGCCTAAAAACATATGTATAATTATGGTATTTTAGAAAGAGTAGTGTTGCTATCAGCTTTGTTTCTGTGTGTTTGAAAAAAGAGAGTACTTATGTGGCATATTTCAAAGCATTCGTATGGCAGCCAGTTCGGCCCATGAATCGGGCGACTTGTTTAGCCCTTTTCCCCCAGCACTTATTTATCCCTTCTTCCTCGAGAGCTTCGTTCGGTCAGAGACAAAACTACTAAGTAGTAATTCTATCATCCCAATAATTGAAGAACAATAACATTTCTCTATATCTGGTACAATAATAACATCATCTATAGTACATTTGGTCAAGCAACCAATTAGCAGAAGAATAATAACATTTCTCTATATCTTGAATTCCACATATGGGATAATTAATATATCAATTTGTATGGATGGCTTCACTCAAAACAATACATATGCCTTATGTTTATTTGCCTGACAAATGACCATGAGATGAATCAATCAAATAGGAGGAATTGGGGAGCATTTCAAACCAAAACAAAGAATTGATCCTAACTACTGAAGTGCAACAGCTTTAAAGCCTCTAAATTATTTTGCTCCTACTCCACCAGGAAAGTGCAGGCCGTCAAGAACCAAAAGATTTAAGAGTTGAACTAAAAGAACAGCAGTCCAAATCCTCTTAAGCCATGTTGTTTATATCCTTAAACCCAAAAGGTTGCCTCTTAGCATCTCTATTGTTCTCTTGGTCCTTATTAGGTGTCAGATTATCCTGTAGAAAAGGCAGTTGATATCATATTATCATTGAATAAATCCATACTTAACATGTGGATCGTGGGGAATGGCGAGATGCCATATTGGGGTTCGCAACATGAATAGAAGACCACTAATTTATGTAAGGAAAAAATGGCCTGGACACCCTTAAGAAAGACCATGATGGCGTACTAAATATTTCGAAACGCAAAGTTATTTTGTCGTCGAAAGAGAAAAAAAGATGAACAATTACAAGACATGTAATGAAGAAAACATATGGTAGAAGATGAACTGCATTATTATATAAACAGAAAGAAAAAAGTCTGTGGTATATAATTGTTATGATAAACACAACTCTTCATTTAAATAGAGAAGCCATGCATTACTACATGCAATCACACAGTTAGGCAAGCAAATAGGCTAGTCACACTCATGTTAAGTGATCACATGGTATCAATATAGCAGAGATATATAGAAAGTGTGTCTTAATTATACAAAGCAGATCCAGATACCAATGGTGTACTCACAGCATGGCCATCTGAAGTCCACTCAATGATATCCCATTTGGTTTTGATGTTCCTAGTTGTATCAAGAGGGAGGTTGACATTAAGTTGACAATAGGAGTTGGAACTGTAGACAATACATTGTATTCATTATTCCATACTCTCCATGGTCCTTTTCCTTGCTCGAGCTGTTAATTTGAAGCTTCACTAGTCATTGTAGTGGCTATTGTGAGTGCTGCACCAAACAATGCTCCCATTGTGGTTGTTTTTCTAGAGATCCTATATATCATACTATTGGTGGTTAGATTACAAAAAAACAAAAAATAGCATGGATGCAGACATGATGCTCAGTGTATATATATTCTAGTATAAGATGTGAATGACCGACACCACACTGTGAGGTCTTCACAGCAGCGATGAGTAACATCCTTGGCCTGGCACCTGATGGAGTTGAAACGACATCTTTATGTGACTTCCAAATATTTCAAAGGACAATACTGATGCCCACATTACAAGTCTTGGGTTGGAAGCCCTCCTGGTGGCATTAGCTGACAAACGTTGGAGATCACCAGGAACTGAAATGCACAGGATGGACCAAATCACAACAGCAAAAATGTGGTTGTTTTGCGGCATGCCATAGCATTATTGAAGCAGACTAAAATTCAGGAGAAAAGATGAAATTAGAAATGATGTAAAGTCAGGTGTGGGATTGAAATGGGAATAAGAAAGTAGCATTTCAGTAGAGGTGTATCGCTATGCACAATATGTTGCCGAATTCGTATGAGTTGTCAATTACAAGAAAAGAACATCTAAGCGCATGCCAGATATATTTATTAACATGACCCTCTACACATGATCACTACAAAAAAATACACTTCCGTGATGATACGTGTTTGTCACAGTAGGTCGTGTTTTTTGTCATGCATGTACATCCATGACGATTTTATGACAGAATCAAGATAGTCATACCTGTGCAGTCGTAGAAGTGCTCCATGACATTACCAAAATTATCATCATGGAAGTGTCCACTTCCATGACGATAAATCGCGCGTCACAGAAGTGCTTTCATCAAGGGTGACCGACACGTGGCATCTACCGTAACGGAACACCGTTAAGCTATTGGGTCGGGTTTTGGATCCGATAACCCATTAACAGCCCGGACCAATGGGAAATTTCCATGTGTAAAATTCTGATTGGCCGAAGGGAACACCTGTCAGCTCGTCAGTGGGCCATATGTCGCCCGTCCATTGGAGGAGACATGCCTATGATACGTCGACACATGGCTGGGCCCGACAAAGGCCCATATAGGTTAAAAAGGCCGACCCAGTCAAAGGCCCGTAGTACTTAATCAGGTACTAGTGGGTCAGCCCAATAACAACCTTCTTAATAAAGGCTCATTTACGGCCCAAAGCCAGATCTGGCCCGTTAATTATTCGTCCAATATTTGGGCCCATTTCCGGCCCAAAGCCAGATCTGGCCCGTTAATTGTTCGCCCAATATTTGGGCCCATTTGTGGCCCGAAGCTAGATCTGGCCCGTTAATTGTTCGCGGGCCCAACTACAGCCCAGTGACTTTTGGCCTGTTAGAGGCCTGATGTAGACATGGGCCCATTTCAGCCCGGTGTGACTTTCGGCCTGGGAATGGCCCGTGCTGCCCATGGGCCATATATTGTTCGATTGGACATCGGGTCCACTAACAGCCCGTGCTAAAGGTGGCAACAGTTAAGCCCAACGTGACTTTGGGCCTGCTAAAGGCCTGTCGCGTAATTCGGCCCATTGATGCCTGTACTAAGCTTTTGGCCTCTTAAAGGCCCATGATATCAGTGGGCCAACTAAGGCCCGAGATATGTTTCGGCCTAGTAACGACCCGTGAGCTAACTGGGCCTAAAAAGGCCCGGTCTACATTTCAGCCTGCTGAAGCACTACAAAAAAAATACACTTCCGTGATGATACGTGTTTGTCACATTAGGTTGCGTTTTCTGTCATGCATGTACATCCATAATGATTTTATGACAGAATCAAGAGAGTCATACATGTGCTACCGTAGAAGTGTTCGATGACATTACTAAAATTATCATCACGGAAGTGTCCACTTCCATGACGATAAATCACGCGTCATAGACGTGCTTTCGTCAAGGGTGACCGACACGTGGCATCCACCATAATGGGACGCCGTTAACCTATTTGGTCCGGTTTTTGGATCCGATAACCCGCTAACAGCCACGACCAATGCCGATTTTCCACGTGTAAAATTCTCATTGGCTGACGGATCCACGCGTTAGCTCCGCATTGGCACATGTGTCACTCATCCAACGGTCGAGATGGGCCTATGATATGTTGACACGTGGAACGGCCCAAAAATGGCCCATAAAGTTTAAATGGGCCGGCCCAACCGAATGCCCATAAGATTTAGCGGACCATAATGGGCCGGCCCAGCTAAAGTCCCACAAGATTTTGCAGACCATAATGGGCCATCCCAGCTAAAGGCCCACAAAATTTAGCAGACCATAATGGGCCAGCCCAGCTAAAGGCCCACATGATTTTGCAGACCATAACGGGCCAGCCCAGCTAAAGGCCCACAAGATTTTGCGGACCACAATGGGCTGGCCCAGCTAAAGGCCCACAAGATTCTGTAGACCATAATGGGCCGGCCCAGCTAAAGGCCCAACATTCTCTGTCAAATCGGCCCGTCAACGGCCTATCCTAAACTTGTCATCAACGCGTCCCATGGTCACTTCTGGCCCGTTAACAGTCTGCTAAGTAATTGGGCCGAATTACGGCCCGGTGTATTTCCGGCCTGTTAACGGTCCCGCTTCATTTGGGCCCATTTACAGGCCATCAAAACTTTCGGCCCATAAACGACTGTGAAGGATTTGGGTCATATTCGGCCATGTCCAACATTCGGCCTATTAGAGGCCCACTATAGATTTGGGCCACTTTCGGCCTGTTGTCATTTTCGACATGTTAACGCCAGACGAAAACCATGGGCCATATGTGGCCCAACGTCATATCGGGCCCATTAACGGCCCATATAAAAATGACGATAAACTAGCCCGACCGAAGTTCCCTCCTGTTAAAGGCCCGTGTATTAGGTCGGCGCATTTACGGCCCATCCAAATTTCGGCTTGTCAAAGATCTGCATCGTAAATGGGCCACCATTTCGGCCTGCTAAGACTAGTGGGTTATTTGGCACAATCAGGGATCAATCTCACTTTCGGTCTATTAAAGGCCCATGTTTTTTATGGGCTTGAGATATTTACACCTGTAAACGGCCTATTTTTACTGAGGGTCCAAATTATATTTAAGCCTGTTAAAGGCCCACTATGGGCACATGCCTACCAGAAAAATATGAAAGCTTATGCTGATTTAGGCCCAGATATTTTTAGTGGGCTACATGCCAATTTCGGCCCGTAATTGTTTTTAGCCCAATTGGAATGGGCCCGACAAATGTTGGCATGTTGGGCTCCTACAAAGCTTTCGGCCAAATACATTACTAAGATAAACCTACACTATACAAAAATAGCGTCGCAATTACTGCAGCCTGTGGCAACATCATAAATGTTGTATCACAACAAAATAAATTCCAACCATACAACAAAAGGCCTGTTGGCATAAAGTTTACAGTCCTTCCAGTTAAAAGCACCATCATATGTATAGAAGCACAGATCATTTGACCTGAGTGCTAATGTTTCAGGCTGTAGAATCTGTTGGAGTAGCACGATCTTCACCTTTTTTCCGCCATTGCTGTTGAACAACGAAGCGAATGTCTTATAGTCTGGTTTCAAAACCATTCATATCTTGACGATATTTGTCAAGCACCATTCTTGTTTCCGAAACGACGTCCATTAGGGATTGGACTTGTGTCTGGAGCACAGATATATCACTCTGTCTAGCAGGAAGATTTTGTTCAGTAGGCGATTTGGACGAGGTTACCTTGACAACCAACCCAGAATTAGGCAGGAAGGTGCTTTTTGCACTGTTAGTGGAGAGATACTGACGCACTGCAGCGAGAGGTGACATTGTGCCTGTGGTAGCCTCGTCACCATCAGGTAGTTGTGGCTGTTCAATCATTTGTTCCATAGCTTCCTGAAGTTTGAACTTGTAGATTAGTGTACCAGATAAGTTACTAATGAGACAAGAACAAAAAAGTACGTTAAACGTTTATACATAACTTATTTTGGTGAACTACTGTAATACATTAGCATGTATTGTAGTGCTAACTACATAATAAAATCACTTTCAGAACATATGTCCATGTAGCATGCCTACTGTATTGTCTATTTCCTCACATTCGTTGATATCTAAGGATAAAGAGACATGGTTTAAAGTAGGATGAACATAGTATGACATCATTCATATCATGGGCAAACAGATATAAAACAAACAAGCTATTTTATCATTGTGTGCACACATGAACATAACAACTAGATTACAGATCAAGACCAAAATAATATCCTTCATCTCTTTTAAACCATGTAAGGTGAAATGATACATTAAGACAACTGTGTATAAAAGTGAACAGAGTAACTGACATTGGCTGCAAACCAAGTAGTTAAATGAACACATCACAATACCAATCAGTTCCAAGGCAGGAGAAGTAAGAATTTACAACAACGGCTTGAACTGGTGTGCTCATGCCCTTCATCTTGCTGGTGTGGCAATCCTTGAAGATTTGCACTGCATTCGGTTCAGGTTCTTTTTGGTCCGCACGGGCTTTCCTCTGTATTTGGAACAAGTCAATATAGACACGATAATATGGCACAAATAAAGAAGGAAGTAGCAGCTATTTACAAGAGCCTCGCAGTGTGCAATATAGCTACGAGATCCTGTTGTCTGCTGGAATTTCACTTTAGAACGGTTGGTTTTGTTCTTCAAACAGTTAGCCTAGAAGAAGATACACTTGCAAGGCACATACATAAATACAAGTTCAATATGTGGTCCGATCAAATATATATATCCTACTTGATACTTTGGATCAGACCAGTGTTTAACGAGGGCTGTCCAGTCTTCATCTGTAATATATTCCACTGGAGATGTTTGGGCGATTTCATTGTTAGCCTTGCCTTCAAAGTGAGATTTTCTAAGGTGGTACCGATACTGTTGTAGAGCAGACTGAAAAACATGAGTGCATGCTTGTTTAGTTGCATCACCTTTCGGATCCAACTTGAACCTCATTTGTTGAAAAAAGAATGTGAGTCTTATTAGGAGGGAGCTAGAAAGAATGGGACAAAGCAAGACAATATTACTAATTGCGATGAATAACATTACTTATGGATAAATGGTCAAGGAAGGTGTTAAACTGGGTATTGTCTGTCTCATTCCTGTACTAGATCCACATTGGGAGGATACGTGCATGACACCTAACGGCAACGGCTGCCTCTGATACTAACTTGGCTGACTCTGTAGCATCACGTGGCATTTTTAAACCTGCCTCAAAATGGATCTCCATTCTTCCTCCTTTAGATTTTGTTAATCTGTCAAGCATTATCCCTGATGTCTGTTTCCGCTTGCGCCATGGTGCTAGTTCAACAACGAATATGGAAAGTGTTAGTGTACATCAATCTGTGAGAGTACATATAAAGGAGCATGCAACTGCAACTTGACTCGGTCAGGTACCATCTTGGTGTTGATGCTCATGAGGTTCATCTGATCTTGCCAAGTCCTGTTGTGTCAGCAGTGCTTTGGAAGTAGTGTTAGGTGTGAAGGCAGCTTGGGAACTAGCCAGTTCTGGAGCAAACGAACGAGTAACTCGTTGAGATGCTGGTACAGTTGAAGCGGATGCTGCATCTGGTGGAGCAGGTGATACTGTGTTTGTAGATTTAGCCCGTGGACTTGGACCTTCTACTGCACTATAAGTACCAATAGAATCTCGACGGCATATCCTTTTCCATTTCACCCGACGAGTAACAACACTCCCTACTATATTATTTTCCTTGCTCTTTTTTGACTTTGCCATGTCAAGCCGTGCCTACAACACAAATGAATAAAATCGCTCTTCAGAACTCAGTGATGCATGATACAAACAATCAATACTTTGATGTAAGACAACCGTATGAGGATGGAATATGTAAGAAAAACAGGACGACATGACATATTCACAGCTACGATGTGCAAACTAAGAAGAAGGATTTTCAAGAAAATAGAAGTAATGCAAGCTAGACACCATATGAAAGATGCAACCAATATTACTCTGCCAAGTTAAAAGTGTCTTGTCATAAGTGGCAATTCGAAAAATTAGAAGCAGTACAACATAGAAATCAATGCAAGATGCAACCACTATCAAACTGCCATGTTAAAAGCATCCAATCATGAGTGACTGATGCGGAATACACAACAACAGTACTTTGATGTAAGAACATGGTATGATAGATAGATGCAGTGTATTCTAGACACAGAAAGCCATGTCATATGCACATGTATAACGTATAAACTCAGCAGGTGCAATTTAATCAAAATAGAAGAAATACATGCTAGACAACATATGCGACATGAAACCAATTATCACACTGTCAACTTAGAGCAAGCACCTGCGATGGTGGAGTACGTGAGATGAACTCATCATGTAGACTTGGGACTTCAACTTCATTAGCAGTAGCAGTGGCAAATCTAGAGAGTCTCTGTTTGCATCGGTACGGAGGACCACCAACATCCCCTAACTTACTCTTTTCCTTCCTATTTTCTGATATTGCCTTATGAAGTCAAAACCACAAGAAGATGAACAAAATTAGATCTACATAACTGGTTGATGCATGATACAGACGAACACTACTTTGATGCAAGGCAAGCGCAGGATAGGAGGATGGAATATATACAAAAAAAGACAGCATTTCACATTCACACGTACGATAGGAGGATGGAATATGTATGAAAAAACAGTAAGCGGAAGGCATTTCAACAAAATTAGAAGAAATGAAAGCTAGGCACCATATGAACATGCAACCAATATCACTCTATCAGGTAAAAAGTGTCTTGTCGTAAGTGCCATTTCAAGAAATTAGAAGCAGTACAAGCTAGAAGACAATGCAAGATGCAACCTACATCATAGTCCCAAGTTAAATGTGTCTTATGGGTAAGTGATCGTTGCAGGTATAAGTTGTAAGCTACACAGATGCAATTCAACATAATCAGAAGCAATACAAACTAGACATCATACGGAAAACGCAACCACATATAACAGTTCCAAGTAAGAACAAGCACCTGTGATGGTGGAGTAGGGGAGATGTGCTCATCATGTACACGTATGTTCCAGAAACAGGAACACGTGTCATATTCACAGGCATTATGTGTAAAGTAAGCAGATGCAACTCAAGTTAGAAGAAATACAAGCTAGACATCATACGCAACATGCAACCACATATAATAGTGCCAAGTTAGAGCAAGCACCTGTGATGGTGGAGTAGGGGAGATGTGCTCATCATCTACACAGCTACGTTGACTGTCCAGCCTTGTGTTGTCTTGCGAATCTTGTTGGGAGGATGGCGGAGTAGAATCTATAGAGAGCCCCTGTTTGAGTTTCTCCGAAGGTCCACCATCATCCACTGCCGGACTAATTTCCTTCAGCTGTAATGATTTTGCATTGTGAAGTCAAACCGATAGGAAAAAGGAATAAAATTCGCTCTTCAGAACTCATTCATGCATGATAGTAACGAACACTACTCGGATGAAAGGCAAACACATGATGCGAGGATGGAATATGTATGAAAAACAGGATGTCATGACATATTCACACCTATGAGGTGGTAACTAAGCAGAAGGCATTTCAACAAGTTAGAAGCACTGCAAGCTAGACACCATATGAAAGATGCAACCAATATCACTCTACCAAGTTCAAACTGTATGGCGTTTCAACAAATTAGAAGCAGTACATGCTAGAAATCAACCAATATCACAGTGGCGACTTAAAGGTGCCTTATCATAAGTGACTGATGCGGGATATGCAAGAACAGTAGTCTGATGTAGAAACAGGAACACATGTCATATTCACAGGCATTATGTGTAAAGTAAGCAGATGTAATTCAACAAAGTTAGAAGCAATACAAGCTAGACATCATATGCAACATGCAACCACATATAATAGTGCCAAGTTAGAGCAAGCACCTATGATGGTGGAGTAGGGGAGATGTGCTCATCATCTACACAACTACGTTGACTATCTAGCCTTGCGTTGTCTTGTGAATCTTGTTGGGAGGATGGCGGAGTAGAATCTGTAGAGAACCTCCATTTCAGTTGCTCGGAAGGACCACCATCATCCAATGCCTTGCCAATTTCCTTCAGCTTTATTGGTTTTGCATTGTGAGGTCATACCGACAAGAAAAAGGAATATAATTCGCTCTTCAGAACTCATTCATGCATGATACTGACGAACACTACTCTGATGAAAGGCAAAGTCATGATACGAGGATGGAATATGTACGAAAAAATGGATGGCTTGACATATTCACACCTATGATGTGGTAACTAAGCAGAAGGCACTTCAACAAATTAGAAGCACTGCAAACTAGACACCATATGGAAGGTGCAATCAATGTCACTCTGCCAAGTTAAAATTGTCTCGTCATAGGTAGCGTTCATCAAACTAGAAGCAATACATGCTAGAAATCATCAAGACGCAAACCAATATCAAACTGCCAACTTAAAGGTGTCCCATCATAAGTGACTGATGCAGGATACACAAGAAGAGTAGTTTCATGTAAGAACATGGTGTGATAGAAAGATATAGTATGTAACAAAAATAGGAAAGCGTGTCATATTCACATGTATCATGTGTAAGCTAAGCAGATGCAGTTTACACTAATTAGGAGCAATATGAGCTAGACACCATATGCAACATGCAACCAGATATCACAGTGCCAAGTTAGAGCAAGCACCTTGGATGGTGGAGTAGGGGAGCGGAGACTTGGACCTTGTAATGCACTATCAGTGCAAGGAGAATCGGTACAGATGCCCCGTTTACATTGCTGTAGAGGACCACCATCATCGCCTTCCTTACTCTTTCTTGATTTTGCCTTGTCAAGTCAAACCCACAAGAAAAAGGAATACAATTTGCTCTTCAGAACTCATTGATGCATGATACTGACGAACACTACTTTCATGTAAGGCAGCCGCATGATAGGAGGATGGAATATGTATGAAAAACAAGACGGCATGACATATTGACATGTATGATGTATAAAGTGTAAACTAATCACAAGGTGCTTGAACTTGTTAGAATCAATACAAGCTAGAAACCATATGAAAGATGAAACCAATATCACTCTGCCAAATTAAAAGGGTGCCCTAACAAATGTATTTGACCAAATTAGAAGCAATACATGGCAATAGGCTAGAAATAATATGCAATATGCAACAAATAAAGGTGACTCATCGTAAGTGATTGATGAAGGATACAAAAGAGAGGTAATTTCATGTAAGAACAAGGTTAACACATAGATGTAGTGTGTACCAAAAATAGGAAGGCATGTCATATTCACAGGTATAGTGTGTAAACTAAGCAGATGCAATTTACCCTAATTAGAAGCATTACAAGCTAGACACCGTATGCAACATGCAACCACATATCACACTGCGAAGTTAGAGCAAGCACCTGTGATGGTGGTGTAGGGGAAGTGCGGTCTTCAAGTACAGAGCTACGTTCAATATCTTCATTTAGGCTTGTTGTTTCTTGAAAATCATGTGGAGAGGGTGAAATTGCATTCTTTATAAGAATATTGCATCTCATATTAACCCATGGGCGTGACTGTCTCATCATAAGCGATAGATGCAGGATACACAAGAACAGTAGTTTGATGTAAGAACATGGTGTGATAGGCAGATGTAGTATGTACCAAAAATAGGAAGGCGTGTCATATTCACATGTATAATGTGTAAGCGAAGGAGATGCAATTTAACAAATTAGGAGCAATACAAGCTAGGCACCATATGCAACATGCAACCAGATATCACACTGCCATGTTAGAGCAAGCACCTTGGGTTGTGGAGTAGGGAAGATGAGATTTGGAACTAGCACTGCAGTATGAGTAGCAGGAGAATTTGCAGAGATCATCTGTTTCGGTTGCTCCAGAGGACCACCATCATTCTGTGCCTTCGTCCTTTCAGATTTTGCCTTGTCAAGTAAACACACAAGAAAAAGGAATGAAATTCGCACTTCCAAATTCGTTGATGCATGATACTGACGAACACAACTTTTATGTATGGCAACCACATTGTAGGATGATGGAATATGTATGAAAAACGCTAAGCAGAAGGCATTTCAACAAATTGGAAGCAATGCAATCTAGACACCATATGAAAGATCCAACCAAAATCACTCTACCAAGTTAGATGTGTCTCATTATATGTGGCACTTCAACAAATTAAAGGCAATACATGTTTGAAATGATATGCAAGATGCAACCAATATTACACTGTCAACTTGAAGGTGTATCGTCAGAAGTGATTGATGAGGGATACACAAGAAAAGTAGTTTGATGTAAGAACATGGTTAATAGAAAGACGTAGTATGTACCAAAAACAGGAAGGCATGTCATATTCACAAGTATAATGTGTTAACTAAGCAGATGCAATTTGCCCTAATTAGAAGCATTACAAGGTGGATACCATATGCAACATGCAACCACATATCACACTGCCAAGTAAGAGCAAGCACCTACGATGGTGGTGTGGGGGAATTGCAGTGATCAACTAGAGAGCTACGTTGACTATCTTCATTTAGCCTTGCTATTTCTTGAGAATCATGTGGGGAGGATGACATTGCACTCTTTAAATGAGTAGGGCGTCTCACAGTAACCAGGGGCGGAGCCAGGATTTGGACATGAGTGGGGCGAAAAGCCAATATTAACACAACTCATGGAACATCACGATATTTCAAGTCTAATGATAGTCTGATCAAAAATCATAAAAACATATGTTTGAAACTACAAAAGCTTGTTCCGTTTTCTAGTAACTTAGATTGAACTCTATAACCACTAGCGTTGAACATGTTGATATTGCGAACTTGGCAATTTTCCTGGCCAATATAGACAATCATGTAATGTTGATGGAAATCGTCATTATTTTCTTTCGAAAACGTGTCTTAACTAGTTTCAAGGAGAAAGGGTTTATTCGGTTGTTGGGGTTAACACAGGAAGATGTACGACCAACCGTAGTAATCTACCAATAGTTGTGTATGAATTATCTAGCAGTCAAATCGGCATGTGAAGTCAAGATTTTAAACTCTAGATGGTTGCAAACATCCAGCTAGAAATGGGCAAGTTGGGCAAGTTGATACTCTAATTGAGATTTTCTAAAAAAAAACATACTCTAATTGAGCCATCTTGACTAGAAAAGACTACATGATGATAGATCCATCACGATGCATATATTAGACATGTCAAATAACTGAGGGCCAGGCTCCGAAAATGCAGAAAGTGTCAAAAGCTCTATTTTATATGCAATGATAATTAATGACCAATATCATAATTGATGAAAAAAATATAAATATTAATAGATACTAGTGCATAGTGGTACCTGTTGTATTCAATCATGGTCACCTAGCTAGCGATGTTGTATTCTGACGATCTGATCCACCTGCGTCTAGTTCTATGCAGATAGCGGACAATAGATGGCCGTCGCCGTTAGCAGGACACGCGCGGATGGCGGATGGCTTGAGTGGCGGCCAACGACAATGGCAAAAGCCCTAAGCAGTCAATACGCGCCTAGATTAGTCAGCCACGACCGTGCCCTACATATGTATGGGCTATTGGGCTTAAGTCTTCCATATTCAGTGTAATACTAGTTTTTACACGGGCTTAATGATGCAATTATTTGCGGCCATTAGCAGTGTACAGTACACAACCAGCTAAACTCGGATGAGAGGGGTGAGCGATTGGTAGGGGTCTAGCCCCTGCTCGCCCCCCTTGTCTCCGCCCCTGACAGTAACCCACTCGGGTGACTGTCTCATCATAAGTGATTGACGAGGGATACAAAAGAGCATTAGTTTGATGTACGAACATGGTTAATAGACATATGTAGTATGTATCAAAAACAGGAAGGCATGTCATTATCAAAGGTATAATGTGTGAAGTAAGTAGATGCAATTTAACCAAATTGGAAGCAATACAAGCTAGACACCATATGCAACATGCAACCACATTTGACAGCGCGAAGTTAAAGCAAGCACCTGGGATGGTTGTGTGTGGCAATTGAGATCATCAACTGCATAGCTACGTTTACTGTCTCCAACTACTGACACTGCACCCGTTTGAGCGCTGAAACGCTTAGTGCTTATCTTTGAATTACACTGGAGCGACTTCTGTCTTTTCTTTTCTGCATTCATCAACACTGCGTCAGAGTCTGAAATACCCATGCATAAAAAAACAATAGTGTCAGTATGGGTGAAGTATGTGCACAATTAGTACAATGTAAAGGTAGCAGATAGCAGGTCGGTGAGAAATAAATGATGGGAGAGATATGATAGCTCTACAATATGCATGGAACACTAAATTACTACAAGATTCTATGAAAATAACAGTCGACTGAAAACAAATAGGCCAGTCCATTTTTTCTGCACCGTCAGATGTACAAAGAATGGGCAGATCGCCTTCATCTACCTCGAGCCAGTCAGTGTTGACGATCTTCCTCGAAACGCCAGCGACCACTATCCCAGTATTCCTTCCCTGCCTGCACCCTCCCATCGACCTCACGGCACTGCCATGCTTGGCACCACCCCCGGCCATCCATTCAAGCCCCGCCGACCTCCAAATCAGGCGCAAGCAGCTCCTGCGCCCCACACCCCTATGATAGACACCGATGCGCCGCTTCCTCGGGGAACAGGCGGACTAGGTGCCCCGCGCGCCTAAGCGGGTGCTGTTTCTTTTAATTGCGGTTCGACTGACCCTGAATTGAAATCCAGGCGGGCTACTGACCTCTAGCAAAGGTGAAATAGTAAAGGGAGGAAACCTTGTGCATTTAGTATCACGAAGAAGATGCAGTAAGAAGAGCTCAACTAGTTTCTTTCATGGGATGAATACGGTGTGAGAAGAGACCTAAGATTTGCATGAATAAGGGAATAGGAGTACCTCTTTCTGCTAGTAGTGCTGTGTCCTCCTTCTATTTTTCCAACGATCTTCTTGTGGTGGCTGGAAACGAGAAGTTGTGGAGGACGGTGGAGCCTTGGACGAACCCATGGCCAAGTTGTTGAGTGTGGTGCGGTGGCCATCTGTCGGCGGCGGGGAACTAGATCCGAGGCGGCGAACGACGGCGTAGTGGGAACAACTCCGGTGCGGTGGACGGTTGCAACAGTGGAGCGGCAGCAGTGAGGCGCAGGACGGCGTGGTCGGAGTGGTTCTGGTACGGTGCATGTCGGCGTCGGCGTCGTGGATGCAGCTTTGCCTCGGCTTCAGCTGCTAAGTCCTCGAGGGCGTTGCGGTTGCGGTTGCGTTGGACGACGACGTCGGGGTACCGGCTCCGGCGTGATGGAGGAGGGCGGCGGTGGATTGGCCGCTATGGGGTGGAGGACGGAGGAGGCTGGGGTTTCGCGGCTGGTGGATAGGGCGTTTTCACGCCCATGGAATATGAATGGGGAAACAGAGGGAGGCAGGGAACTAAGGGGGAACAATGTTTCGGTTTGAGACATGCTTGTTTGAAATTTGGGGAAAGTTACAAACTTTGCCCCCATCTAAAATTTCGGACATATTGCGGGTTGGGGGTAGGACAGTCATGTAAGGTGTCCCAAATGTGGGCGGGATAGATTTCGGCCGAGCACATGGGTGTTTAGGCGCCCACAGCGTATGAATGCTTCTCGGAGGCGATTGAGACTAGCGTCTTGGTGAAGTTACAAACCTACCCCGGTTTAGACCTTTGGACATCGGGCCGATAGGCTACACGGGCCAGAGTCAGGACAGTAATTTCCTACCACCAAACATTAGTCTCACGCGGTTCCGAGTGACCAGAGGCCTATTTGGCGCTTCGTTCAATATTTGGGAGCAGAAGCATTAACGTTTTCGGTTCTCTTGAATTGAACTTTCAGGATTTGTCAAACTTCACAAATCTTTACTCTTGAAAATCCTAAAGCTACGATTATTTTGGAATGGGGGGGGGGGTACATTTGAATATACATTGTACACGAGTATATATTAAAAAATATGCAACTTACCTCAGTTCATGCATGGTTCCAGATATAATCTCCTTGGTTGCAAAAAAAGTTAGATATGCGTATGAATATATATAGCATGTTCAAACTCACAACAAAGATTGATGCCCCCTTTTAAATCTGATTTACAAATGCCATTATCTTGGGTTCAAATAGATGAATGCACTTCCTATGAATTCAAATCTTCGAAACCCCCTTTATGTTGAATTTGACATGTATTCTATTTCGTAGCTAGCAATTTGGAATGTATCCATGCAAGTGACATATGTATAAAGTGCTTCACACTAACAACATGGAGTGCACTAATTAATGTTTATATATGAATTGCAAAAGCATCCATTGCCTGTATTTCAAACCGCTCTCACTCTATGGATCGATAATATGAAATAAACACATGCACATGCTAGAATTCAATAGAGTATGGGTGTCTGATAGACTGATTTTCGTCCGTACGCAATTTGCAAAATTCATGATCTCATCCAAAAATAAAAATGCCATTTATATTTTAATTTAATGCGTAGAACCGCCTTTACACGCACTATGCCTCCGCCCGTTCTCACAAACGCGTTATATATCTCTCTATCTAACGCATAAGTGCACACACTTTATATGCATCGGCATTTCTCTTTCACACATGCTCACAATCTCTCTCGGGGTGTCGGGGTGTCTCACGCACATGCTCTCTTTGTTTTCTCTCTCTCTCTCTCTCTCCCTCTCTCTTTCTGACTACTATGTACCACTCTTTTCACTAATCTCAGTTGGAAAACACTATTTCTCTCACATGCATATATACACATGCAAGGTCTCTACTAGCCCATACGCACATATATGTGCCTACGTGTCTCCCGCACACACATTATCTTTAGGCCTCTCTCGCACACATTGCTCCCCCAGACACACCTCTCTCTTAGTAGTTGGCAGATATGATTTCATCATATCATTCGGTAGAATATCCCTGGCTGTTAGGCTGGATGGTAATACGAGGCAAAGTTTTACCCTAGTTTGGATCGGACCCTTGTAGTTGAAGAAAGAGCCTACTCCTGGTACTGTATATTAGTGATAGGGGTGTGTACAAAGTACACGTGAATACCAGGCATTGTGCGTGTGTGTATACTATCGACGAACTAGCCCCCCAAGCTTCTATAACATACTGGGGGCCTAGGGTTACAAATCATATATAGTCGGCTTATCACCAGTGGGGATAGAGTCCTCCGAGACTCTGATAGCTTCGTGTTGTACGCCGAGTCCTCCACATGGGTCTTCGTATCACGCGTCTCGGTCCAACCTATATGTGGTGCAGGATGGAACAGACCCATGAGTCTTCATGTTGACCCACCACAACTAGAAATGATGTGCCCACCACACCACACACGCAATCGACCACTAAGAAAATAAGCATATACAATAGTACAACGGTATCTAGCTCACGATACGTCTCCATATTTTGTTGATGACACTGACGGACTTTGCATTTGATGCGTGCTCCGTATTTTGTTGACGACACTTACGGTCATTGTATTTGAAGCGAAAGCATGATATGGTCACTGGACTTTAGAATAAGCTCATCATGGTCACCACATACATTTTGTCGTGCTAACCAACATGTGGTTGGATGGTTAGGAGGACAATGGTTTCTTGAGCCCACCAAGGTTAAAGTCCCGGTGCTCACATTTATCTTGTGTTAATTTCAGTATTTTCCGGTGGTGTGCGTTCAGTGGGAGGAGACGTTCCACTCGACTACGAGGCACCTATGGTGACTTCGTAAAATCTCAAGATCATATATGCTGGCCCACTCTCTCGAAGGTGCTCATAGGGGTAGGGTTCACGTGTGTGTGCTTATAGCGGTGAGTGCTTGCGTGTATATATGAGCCCTTGCGTCGGTACCATGTTAAACAAATACATGTCATGATTATACAGTCACTGTCTCACCCGTACAACTCCGTATTTTGTTGATGACACAATCAATTGACCAGTCAAATGTTCCACACGGCGCAACTAGTGTTGCACCATCGGGGCACGTAACCATGGGGCCTACCTGTCAGCCCGTATATGAAAGAAAGAAATGGTAGTTTGAGTCTGTACTATGTTAATAAAATAGGAGTACATTTTAGGGTGATCATACGGTCACTGGCTCACCATACAGCTCTGTAATTTGTTGATAACACGATCAATTGACCAGTCAAACGGTCCACATTCAACAGCGCACATTACCATAGGGCCCACCCGCCGGCGCGTATATGAAGGACAGAAATGG
>NC_057810.1:205746296-205828013 GCF_018294505.1 Triticum aestivum | reverse complement strand
GGGGAGTGGTTTCGGGGAGGGCGTGGCTGCGCGGGCCGGCTGCGGGCGGCGGGGGGCTGGCGGTTCGGCCGGTGGTGGATGGCGGCTCAGGGGGGGGTGGAGTTTGATGATAAACTAGAGGCCCTTGATTTCGTATCCAACAACTCGAAAATCTAATGACCAGAGATGAAAAAGTCAGTCGACTGACGTGTAGCCTCACCCCGCACGTACACATGCACGCACGCAAGACACGCACGCGTGCAAGCATGCAACACTGACACGTACACATAAGGTACACACGCACGCATGCTGGCGTGCAACACTGACACGTACACATGCATTCAGGAACACACGCACGTATGCACCCATGCATGCAACACTGAAACGTACCCTTGCACGCACGCAAGACTCGCATGCCTGCATGCACACAGCACACAACGCAAGACACACGCTCAACCTATACGTGCATGCACCCTTTGTTAAGGACATGGATTGTTATGGGTATTAATCAATCTTATCTGTGATAAGCAGAACATTGATGTTTGCAGCGGTCTTTATGAATCACAACGTATCGAATGGGCTATCAACATAGTAGGCTTATCTACATGAAAAAGATGACGTCACACTCAATGAACAATCATCGGTTTATAAATTGCCTGCTTCTGACCACCCTGGCCCACCAAAGGTTCCTCTGCTGTGCGCTGCCTGCGTTGGGTCACTGACATGCAGGCCATGTACCCAAAGAGCCCACACGTTAGTGGAAGAATGGCGCGGTGTCCTAGGTCAGAGTCAAGGGCACCACTCGCTGCACGCCCGGCTGAACACGCCTCCTTGCCGCATTCAAAAGCCTCCATGAAACCCGCCCGTGTGGAAGCCGAGAAACCCACTCTGGACACACGTCCGTTCATGACAGGGCCGACATTAAACGCAACACCGGCCGAGCTCCTCCCGTCCGCCGTCTATTTAATCTCCTATTTAAACGAGGCAAAACGCCAGCCAAGAATCGCACACCTCCACCGCTCCCCTATCTCCTCCTTAACCATTTTGTCCACTCTTACAATGGCTTACGAAGAGTAGTTATTCCACATCCAAGATGGCTGGGTAGCCCACCGGATACGAGCTATGCAGCTCGCTGATCCACCTCCCTCCCCTCGCCCGATGGAGCCAGTTGTCGCCCCAAGCCGGCGCGCGGTTCAGCAACTCGCCGCTCCAGGCCAGCTCGACGAGGAGCAGCGCACGAGCGTCGTTGCTGCCGTCCACACCACCGCCTCGTACCACTCTCCCGTTTCTATGGTCGAGACTCCCATGCCGGTGGCCATGCAATGCAAGCAGCGATAGAAGCCGGGTGCGCGGAGAGCGACGAGTCGGTGGCCAGCGCCTCCGCGTCCGCCGCCATCATCAAGGAGAAGTAGAACACGGGAGGCGCCGCCGCTTGGGTGCCATGAACGCCACCGCAGAGGCGACGCCGACGTACACAATAGGTGTCTTGCCGGATCCTTTTGTTGCGAAGACCTTCGTCGACCCCGCATGGGCTCCACAGAAGAGGGGAATGTTAGGATGAACTCGAGCCGGTGCCGGCCATGGCGAAGTAGTGGCCGGTGATGAACTCAAATCGGTGCCGGCCACCATCATCTTTGGCATCAGCCAATGATATTAGTTGGGCAGTGGGGAAGCAAGCCATCCTTTGCGCTAAAGCATATACCTTCGGGGCTCCCGGCAGTCCGGTGATCGTGCTGCCGGACATGAGGAACACAAATCGATCAGCGGGCGACCATTTAGGCCAGGTATTATATACCTGTGCTGTCCAGAACTAGCACCTCGTAGTTCATTTGAATGTAATGAAATCCGTCATGTTTGTATGAAAATCTGGTATTTTATATGATTTCCGTCGTTGTTTATATGAAATATCAGTTTGTCTACGTGTTCGCGTGAATTTTGTCTGGTTGGTTGAGTTGCTGTCATAATGTGTGCGGCTATGGTTGGATGGCGTAATTTGCGGGTCGCCGTTCGGTCTGCGGGTGGCTCAGGCGGCGTTGTGGGACAAAAAAAACACAGCTCCTGCGAGCTCGTCTCCAACATGCACGCTGGAGGATGCATGACAACATGAGCACCCGAGCCATTCCTCGTTCATTGGTGGCAAAGGCACCGGTGGACAAAAGGGTCGCCAATATTTTGGCTACCTCGAGAAAGATCCAAACAACCCCTCCCAATAGATTCAAATCCCTCGTTCGTCATGGAATTTTGCCATGTGTTGTTTTCATGGACTAGCAATATGCCCGTGCATTGCACGGAACATCAAGATGCATTTTTTTATGAACTCCCGCATGCATGGAAGGGATAATTAATGTCCTCCTTTGCTAGTACCACAGGGCAAACACCATTAATATTGCATTGATTAGTGTTAGTGGCCTTGTATATCTGCAAATTGTAATTTTGATAGTGGCCCCTTGTATATAAAAATGGAGGGAGAAAGATGAGAGATAAGGTGAGGAGGAGTGGGGCATGGTGGTGACTGGTGGTCGGACTGGGCGGAGGCATGGGGATGGACGTCGCATTATGTCTAGGTTTGTATCTCTCTCACACACACCCACGTAGGTGGGGGACGTGCACGAAGAGAAGAGGTGCATGCACCATGCACGTACTCCCGTCTCTTTCCCAACCACACCCGCGCGGGTACACGGTGGAGCTCATTTCTGTACGAAAAGGCAGCCCACATGGTAATTTGACACGTGTACTAGTTGTCCACTTGGTGGAGGGAGGATCGTCTACCACGAGTGAACAAACAAATTGCGACTTGACGTGTTATGTTAAAAAAAGGCAAACCATGTGGGGCCTACCTTAGAGGCAAGGCTCTATACACTGGAGTACTTTTGATGTGTCTCGTCAACTCGCAGAACGAGGAGAACCTTGCTTAGTATGCCGTCTCCCCCGCCCACGGGCGCGGTGGCTCGTAGGATGAGGTGAAGCTTGCTTACGAGTAGTAGTAGTAGTAGTACTACTGTACGCCTTACGCCCGCTCCCTCGCCCACGCACGTGGTGGCTTGCAGCACGAGGAGAAAATTTTACTACTCCCTCCGTTTACTCCTCGTCCCTACTACGTACCTTGGTTAGAGAGATTATCATATTGTTTGGAATATATATGTCCTTTAGTACTCCCTCCATTTACTTATACAAGGCCACTATAAAAAAAATACATTTTGCATCTATACAAGGCCACAAATAGTAATCGAGACAAAAGTTACTATTCCCTCCTTTCCAGTTTATGGCTCAATTTCAAAATCTCTCCAACCAAGGTAGACGGTGAGTGGTCGAATTAATTTCATAGTTTGCACAAGTAATTAGTACGCTCGTTTTTCTCAAGAAGTTATGTTTACCGAGACATTAATTAGAACGAATGCATGAATGACCACTAAATTTCCATGAACTTCTACATGCATTGGTTAGTTTTCTCTTGACACTGCTTGCATCGGGTGATCTAACGCACCTCGAAATCCAACATGTAATGGTACTACTAGTAGTAGTAAAAGTGAGACTTATCAAACAGAAAAACGTATGTTTTTTAGATGAGCCCTATAAACCCTAGTGGGTATGTACTCCGTGAAAACAGATTTTTCCAAAACTAAGTCGCTCCCTTTCGTGAATTCTGTAGTATACTCCTCCGTCAATGCTCCCTTTCATGAATTATGTACTTCCTGTTGCCGACATGTGGGACATATAGCAACCGGGTCGACGTGTCAAGCACCAAATAACAGTGCAGAATAGCAGGGGGGACACACCCCACTCATACCGGCCCAGTAGTAGTAATGAGCAATGAGACGTCAAATCACAATGGCGCACCTTCCCAGACGGACGAAGTAACCATTATTTCACACTTCAGTTCGCCATCATCTCAAACCACGAAGTATTGCTTCTGCCTCAAGAGGGACACGTGCATCGCCTTGGTACATCATGACACGTGGAACCGCATGACAGGCCATGCTCCCCTGCTGATCGCTCGGTAAAATCACCTCATTTTTACTATACTTCCTCCGTATCGGTTTACTACATGGCATGCACGTCGTTCTAGATTGAGAATTTAACTGGCTACATATGTGATGAACAGTACTCTAGCCTTTTTAAAAATGTATACTTTTGTACAGTAGTAGTATCGATGGATTGCACCATGGAGCAAAAATTGAAATTAAAAAAAGGTGGTACATATAGAGAGCGCTCGTTGCCAGATTATGCATATAGTACTGTTAAAAAAGCTAGTACATGCTTAATTGGGATGCTAATTTCTATTAAAGAAATACTAGTAGTATGTACATACTGAAGAGTTAAAGTAGCGAGAAGAAACATAACATAGTTCTGCTAGGGGCTCAGCACAACACCCCCCCAAATTAAACGAAGCACACCTGAAATTAAACTATGCAACTAATCCGGTACACACTGCACTAGAACCACCATTAGCAATGATACTGACAACTTACTCACTCGGATTCCTCGTCCACGTCCTCGACTTCGTCCTTGTCCCTCTTCCTCTTGGCCGATACTTCTTTGCTTGAACCGCACACTTGGCTCTTGCTCTTCATCCAACCCTTGTAGATATTGAAACAAAGGTAGCCATACATTGCAGCATAGTGGATGTGGTCTATATCTAGTACATTCCGCTGCCATGCATGACGATGAAACGTGTAATGAGGTTTCTCCAGTTTACGGTACGAAGGATGAACCATGGATCCTGCCAGGGTCAGCATCGAAGGCTGATGATAGGGCAGCAGCCGATTCTTTTGGAGGTCGAAGGGGTTGCCTACAATGAGGCCTATCCGACCCAGGACTTCTTTGTCGTTCGTAAAGTTTACAGTAATGAATTTGACTAGGTTGCTCTTGAGGAAGTTCTTAAAATCCAGGCATTCAACGTCGGCATGGCATATGTGGTAGACCAAGCATAAGTCATGCACGCAAACCTGGATCATGGCGGGCTTCTACCTCTCTTCGTCCTTTAGATCCTTCTCTCGTCCCAGGACTGTGGTGTACTCAACATCTAGCCTAGCAACCCACTCATCATCTGAGTTTTCAAACATGCGTCTGAAGCGAGAAAGGCAGCCTTTCACCGTTGCGGAAGAACTGGTGTAGATGACGTTGAACTCATCGCCAGTGATGGTTCTAACCTTGTACTCACCGCCGATCATGGAGATTTGGTATGCCATGGATTTGGGAGGAGGGTTAGGATTAGTGGAACTGCCGAAATGTGAAAGGACGGGACGACTAGGAGCGAACCGCCATAGTATTGAAGGACCTGCGGGGACGAGTAGGAGCAAACTGCCAGCGTGCGAACGACAGGGTAGTGGCTTTCCATTCTCCCATGATACGGGCTTCCGAGAGCCCTTGGATCTGAGATCGAACGGTTGCATGGCGTGGTTCTAGACCTATGGGTGAATATCCTATCCTGGAGGGTTATTTTGCAAATTTTTAGCAACTTAGCATGCGACCGTTTGATCTCAGATCCAAGGGCTGACAGCAGCCCGCATCATGGTTGCGCCTACCACGACCATCGCGTTGCTCGCGCGGTCGCGCCCTTGGAGATTTAACATGGTGCGTTAGGCTATCTGATGTTGGCATGTCATACATAGTCATCACTTAGTCACTCATACTACAACAAGGTTAGCTATAAGGTTGGCTATAAGTGTATCTTTTTTACTTCTCTCTATCTCTTTCATCGTACTCCCTCCGTCCCATAATATAAGAACGTTTTTGACACCAATGTAGTGCCAAAAATGTTCTTATATTATGGGACACAGGGAGTACTAGTATTTATTGCATTTGCCAAGGAGTGACCTCTTCCAATGAAATGGTGTGCTTATTAGTTTTTTGTTGCTAAGTTTGCTTCATTTAATTAGCTATAGACTCAAAATTGTCTTTTCACCTAGGTACACGTGCTTAGCACCGTTTCTTTGTTGGGTCACCAAACTAGTCTCTCTCTTCTTGATTAAATTGCCACATCAGACTTTATGCCTATGTGGCAAGCTTAGCACTTGTAGGAACAAGTAAGTATAATAGTGTGCTTTACATGGCATTTTTGCATATGTGGAGGAAAGAGAGGCAAGGAAAAAGTGGAGAAGTGAGCGCTCATGCAAGAGCCAGCCTCTACTACATGGTGGAGCACTGGGAGAGGCACCTATATGGAGGTGGTCAGGAATTGGGAGACTCATGCCGGTCGTAGGGCCGCAGTTAAAATGATAATGGCAAGTCAAATCACGGGGCCCCACCTGTCCAGCAGTAACTCGCTGTCAAATCACACAGCCCTATGTTTGCAGCAACTTACTCCCTCGTCTTCTCGCGTCTCCGTCAAACCGACTAGGCGGAACTGCCCCGCCTACCGCGCAGGAAAAGCCCCGCCCTCGACTTTTAAATACAACTACATCCGCTTAAGAATCCAATGATATACTCTTTGTGACATAGTAACTCATACTCCCTCTGTCCCAAAATATAAGAACGTTTTAACCCTTGCTAGTGTTAAAAACGTTCTTATCTTTTGGGACAGAGGGAGTATTTAGTTAGTCAAATGGATGACCTAGAACTATGTGCAGGCCCTATAAACTGAGACGCCTAAAAATAAAAAACCGAGACGGAGAGGGTAGTTCAGCACGTATTTTTTTGATCAATATAGTCGGGATTCACCAAGGAGCAAAACCAAGTGGTAGGCTGCTCCTGTCGTGTTGGCGTAGCAACTCAAGTAGGGTTAGTCCACACACGAAATGGCAACACACTTAAGAGGCCCCCTTTGGCCGACATGTGGCTCATCCATCGTCTTGTTCCACGTGCGATGCACCAAATTACAGTTTGGAGCAGCGGTTGGAATTGGAGGCACCCCGGTCGTAGCACTGCAGTAGTAGAAAATGAGCGATGAGGGGTCAAATCACAAAGCCCCACCTTTCCCGCATTAAGCTGGACGGACGAAGCAACCATCATTTCACTCTAGGTTGCAAGAGCATAAAGAAAAGAGAAAACAATGATGCGTGCGGTAGCTACCTAGGGCACCCTAGGGTAGGGGTCTCCACTACAGATCCTTTTTTTTGAAAGCGCCTCCACTACAAATCGGCTTCTCCCTCGTCCTCTTGAAGAAAACCAATGATGAGTGCGGCGGTAGGGTTTGTAGGAGTACTATAGCGTGCGGGCCACGTCGTAGTAAACGGGTTCAAGTCGACGCCTTAAATATGTGTGGACTGCTTGGTTTTACGGGAACAAGGCAACATTTTGGGTTTGGGGACCAGTGTTGATATAGTACGTATAGAAAATTGTGGACGTAGGTTCGACCGAAAGGCAATGATGCATGGGCCCTTCATTTTGATATACCCGGGGCCGCGTGAAATTTGCTACTCTACTCAAAACTAGTAAGGTACACATGCATTGAACGCATGATATTTCGAAACCAAATTATGAATAAATACACACTATAGCATGTAAAGCTTTGAGTCATATATGCATCATGTAGATGTTCGTTTAGTTCTTATAGTTCATCTCATTCAAAATCAATTAGTTTTATAAAAATGTTAAGATTCATGGGGTTGTGCATTGTAAAGCATAAAGTAAAAAACAAATAATGACAGTTCATTTAGAAAATAATAATCAATTATGATACAGAAGATTCTAGAACAAAGGAGAAGTGCTTGTGTTTTGAGGTTTGTGCATTATGCTTAAGTTCAACCATGGAGTCTTCCAAATTGTACATGTGGCAGATCTGGTGGAATGTTGATGATATCCAACGACCAGTAGTGCTCGGATTTGCCTATCTCTACACTGTCGAATTAGCTTCATCCAACAACCATCTTTCAAAGTTATTGGCACACTATATAGTTCTTGTGCCATAGTTGCATGTTTTGGAAAAAAGCTACTAGTGGGTTGTACTATCTATTTAGGAATAGAAGATGTATACATGGAAGTTGTAGGGAAAGATATGACATGGAGCATCTCAATTCCTATGAGTAGGGATTGCAAAAGAGATGTCATTTGGTTCACATCATAGGAACTTTTCTATTGAATCTAGAGATGGCATGTATCTCAATTCCTATGAGGAGGGATTAGAAAAGAGATGTAATTTGGTTCATATCATAGGAACTTTTATATTGAATATATGCTAATGTTTATTTTCCTTTGAAATTAAGGGAGTATAGGAATCCATTCATATGAACCAAGTGGCTCTAAAGCTATAGAAATGATATCATGTTTATTTCCTTTGAAATGTGGAGTATATGAATCTATTCCTATGAACCAATTGGCTCTAAAGGAAAAAATCCTATAAAAATCATATCATATAGAGTTCCTATGATATTCCTCGACATCAAAGGATGGTTGAAATTGCTGCGGGTGATACGATGGTCTTTCTTTGTAGACTCCTCCCCCATATTTATAGTTACCTCTCGAAGATGAATGAAATGATATAAATAGGGTATTCTACATGTGCAATTTGGTACACGAAAACTCGGTAAAAGTTTGCGAGGTTCGAATTTTCAATAAAGCTATATGCACTGCATTTCAGAACGGAGGGAGCATACAGCAGTTGCTAACACTCACGTGGAAGATTTGTGTGTAGGAGGAGTGGTTGTTCTGTTAAATGACATGGCAAAACTGACACTGTCGGATGCCGATCTAACGGTTTTTACGGCGTTCGTCAGGAAAAGGCTTGTGGCGAACGTTTGTCGGATAATGATTTATGGACACATGCATTGCATTGATACATGCCCCCCTCTCTCTCACGCACACGCACCCTCACGAGTCACGACTCTCCCGAGTCCTCTCGCAGACTCGCATGTCGCACCCATCGTCTATCTGCAGGTAGACGTCACGCACATATGTTCTCTTCACACCCTACCCTCAGAACTTCTAAAAAACAAAAGACGTCGCACACATTTTGTTTTAGCTCACATGTCACACACTTATACTATTACTCTTGCGGTGAACGTTCTTTGTGCATAGTATATTGTACTCTCACGAAGAGAAGCGGTGCACACACGCACTAGTTCTCTCACACCCACTCACGGGTACACGTAGGAGCGCATTTTTTGAAGTCGGTACAAAAAAATCACTCCACTATATATATAAGCAGGAGCCTTAGCGCATGCTTTACTAGGGTTCCTCTCGTTCACTCTCTCATGCTCTCCAGATCTAAGCAAGACATAGGTGGCCACACTCTCTCTCAGCTCACGGCTGGTCACAAATCCGGCCGAACAACCTTGACCGGGGCAGGGGTGTAGGTGCATTGTTCATGCTGTCGTCGGCGGCAAGGGAGGAGACCAACGGCTGCCCGCGCGTCCCGATCGGCGGCCGTGCCGTTCTCTCCGAGGGAGCGCCGGCTCGGGAGGGCCTCCAACCCCTTCTTCCTCCCTGCGGCATTGTGGCCAAGATGCGTCCTCCCGGCGCCGTCTTTGCCACATGCTGACGATCCTCAGGTATATATTCCTTCGAAACGGAACACCTGCCTTGCTCTACTGCCCCAGCTCCCTTCGTGTGGATCTTCTTCTACTTCCGTCCGCTGTTCCAATGCCACCTAGACTTTTACTATTATTAGAGGTAAAGCTAGTTCATACAGTCGACTCTAAGAGTTGGTTCAAATAGGGAAGAAAGTGGGAAAGCTGTAGCATGAATCTAGGACTTGGTTCTAAGAGGAAAAGGGGGAAAGTAGTAGATACTGGCTACCCAACCGGTCTCTTGGTTGAAAAGACGAAGAAAGCATGGTGGATGGCGAAGGGTGGGGGGAAGTGGACCTATCTCTTGGTTGAGAAAGGAAAGAAAGTGACGGGTGTTGGGGGACAATGCAAATGAGAATGAGCAGGTCTAGATTTCTTGTGCTCACATAGGAAAATGTCGCCGAGGAGATAAAAAATGGGACAAATGCAGACATGTTGCCGGAGTGTTTGCCGCTCTCGGCAGCCACATCTGCTTCACCACTTTATGCCCTACTGTCCCTACGCCCATATCGCTACCGTTAATGTAAAATCACATGAAGCATTAAGCAATGCCACCTAATGTCACTATAAGTAATGGTCTAGTGCCGTCGATAAATTGAAGCAATGCCACCACCATTTTATGAAGTGCTTCTGTCTTGCTTTATTTCCCATGAATTGTGTTTTTGCAGTTATACTTAAATCTCACACCGCTAACATTGCTTCATCTCAGTGGAACTGCACAAATTTGATTGCACATTTACTGACCATGTGCTACTCTCATGACAGTAATACTAATGCTATTGTTCTGCATGTTAATCTAGTGGCATTGTTGATGTGATGTGATGCTACTTACTTAAGGACTCTTCATACTGTCAATCTAGTGCCAATTATAACACAATAGATGCTGAAGTTAATCATACGCCACTGAAAATATCTGTCACTATTTAAATAACCATATTTCGTATTTGCGCAAACAGGGATGTCTGTCTCCATATCATTTCGGGATGTCTTTCTCCGTATCGTTTCTATCCGTGCAATCAAAAGCACACACCTCAGTTTTAGTACAACTGCGCAAAATGATATGGCTATCCCTCGTTGTCATCGTCTAACCTCCAGTCTTCAAGGTATTCCTACATTGGTAGTAACTAAGGTAGAATGACCAACGCAATCTAAAAGAAGCTGATTTGTACGTTTTACTTCCTGATTGCAGTGCAGGGACGAGCGAAAACAACTGCATCCTAGTCTGGAATGCACTTTCTACCAGTTCATCCGTGGACCGAGGACTAGCTGGCACGACTGGACGACGGTTTTTTGGATAGGTGCGTGGACAAGAGGCATTGTGGTCTGCTTATTTCTGCAAATAGTGGTGCTTAAATTTAGTGGAATGCACAAGAATTTCACCTGGTTACTCTGGAATTATAATTGGTTACTCTGGAATGAGAGAACCTAACCCTGGATGGTGGCAACAAGAAAAATCAGAGTGAACTCCAGGAAATTTAAGCCTGCCGGGAGGCCCTTTGCTCAGAGAAGCCTTGCTTGTTTTTTTCCTAATTTGTAAACCTTCTCTCAACTTTGTCTTTTGCTGTGAACTAGTATATGTTTGTTACGTTCTATGAATCATTGAGATGTATAAAATTGCTTAACTTATGCTTTTCAAGTTTTTTATGAAGACGAGTTTAATGTGAGTGTTCCACATGAGCGCTGAATTAGCATGTGAACGTTTGGAGTTTACATTGTGGCCTCAGTTAACTACATGAACCACCGTAACAAGATACATAGTTTCTTATATGTTAGACATGATACATAGTTGCTTATTTGTCAGACAACGGATTGTTGATTGTTAGCTGGTCGATAGCCTAGTGTTGAAGCGAGCTGAGCCAATGTGCCGTGTTTTGCACAACCGCTTACAAGTGGGGTAACACCAACAGTGTTTACAAGTACCTATGTATACGTCGGTGCACAGTTCTCGAACGAGTGCTCTATTTCATCAAAACACACACTTCTCATATGATAAACCGTGACAACTTATGTCTTACTATGCCATATTCATGAAAAAACTAGTGAGGATGCATCTGTTTCGGCAACAATTACGATGGTTCTCACATGATTCACAGGCACACAAAAGTAGTAGCAGTTCCCATAGACAGATTCAAACAGAGTACTAGCCCCAGAGGGGTTGATAACAGGCAAGGTTCGGATAATTAGACACAATCCAAAGTACTATTAAACACTAGCCGAGGCAACTATTTCATGCCTCGATCTAATTTGGGCTGGACACAAGACAGACCTTGCCATGAACATCATCGAGGACGTCCCGCAGCAGCTCAATCCTGTAAACATTCATGAAGACAACCTTGTGGCCTTGCCACTGATAAATTTTTTTGTGGAGGCACGCCACGTAATCTTCCTGTGTAAGCTTGACAAGAACAGTATGCCTCACAAACGAAGGTGTGGCTTTGAACTTCTTGTGCTTCAGTACACCCTGGACAACACGCCTGACAACAGTGAGGCTGGAATACAACTCTTCATTGGTATAACCGCAAATGGCTTCGAGGATCCAACAGCCTAAGAACACTGTTTTCCCAGTGCGTATATTTAGGTCATCCGCCTCATAGAAAGTGACATGTACAACCACACAATCCTGGTCTGCATCAGGGCTCTAATTAAAATAGAAACAAATTCTGAATTACTTTTCAGTATAAGAAACACAAGTTATTTAAACCACTATGTATAGCATGGCATCAAAGCTAATAAAATTTTGCATTATTAATCACCACATACTTAGATGAAAAACCACAATCGAGATCGGCAAAGAAGAAAATCACCTTGGGCAGCTCAGCAGGGGGGGGGGACACATCCTCAAAGGGGGAAAACTGCTCCTGCAGTGCCACAGGGCCTGTAACCTCAAACGGGGCGTTGACCATCTCAGTAGTGGCAGTGAGCGTATCTGGGGTCGGCTCGGTGGCTGCCTCCATCTTCTTGGAGCTCTCTGTCTCGTGGGGATCAGCCTCCCGCGTCTGCTCCAATATCGGTAGATCTTTGCCTGGTTCTCCTTTGGTCCATCATGAAACTGACGAATACTAGGAGACCACTGAAAGGAAAACACAATCGCAATGACAATGAAACAAAAAAGAGAGTGAGGATCGGTTACTGCTTTGCAAAAGTTCTTTTTTTCTCTGAATGAAAATATACCAACATCACGGATCCGCTTGCCTTCCCTTCGTAGGGAGAGAAGAACAGTGGAAGATGCGAGTGTTGCCTTTCCTGAAGACGGTGAGGGAGAAGGGGATTCAGCGAAGAGTGAAATGATGGTTGCTTCGTCCATCAAACTTAGACTGCGGGGAGGTGGAGTTTTGTGATACGACGACTCGTTACTGCCACGCTACGACCGGGGTGACTCTCCGCCTTCATACTACCTTCTAATTTGGTGGATGGCATTTGGGCCCACGCACTTCATGGCCCGCATGTCGGTGAGCAAAAGTATAACGACATTCAGTAGAGGGAGACGTTTCAATGACCTAGGAGGAGACAGAAGCGGTAGAGTGTCTCCACTGTACTAGTAGTAATTGTTTTTCTGGGTAGCTGTAGAGTGTCTCCATTGTACTAGTAGTAGTTGTTTCTCTAGGCCCAAGACAAAACAGCCCATCCACACTAGTAAATAGTAAAATCAATTCAAAAGCCCATATGTTTACTGAATGAGAGGCGCTACCCACACCCAACACACCGCCCCCCCAAAAAACCTGGGTGCTCTTCTTCCTCCTTGCTCCCACCCACCTCACGTCAGCTCGCTCCATTCGTACCCCCAAATTCCTCACGTCACTCCTACAGAAAACCCCAGCTCCCCTTCTTCCTCACTCCTACAGAAACCCCCCAGCTCCCCTTCTTCTTCACTCGCACTACAACTAGGCTCATCATTCGTTACTCTGCTCAAATCCGTGAGCGCGATGCAACGCCCTCAAGGAAAATGGAGTCGGCTGACCCTAGCGCCAAGAAGATGAGGCTCCCACCAGCGGCAACGCCTGTTGTAGATCCCGCACCCGGCAGCATGGGGAGAAGCGGCGACCCCGCCCCCTCCGGATCCCAGGAACCCATAGAATCTTGTGTGGACCGCATCAGCGATCTCCCGGACGTCGTCCTTGGGGAGATCATCTCTCTTCTCCCCACCAAAGATTGCTGCCACACCCAAGTCCTCTCAATTCGGTGGCGCCCTCTATGGCGCGCCGTGCCCCTTAATCTCGACCGTCGTCAGCTATCTCTCTTAAATGATTTTGAAATCCCCAGAGCAATCATCTCCTCCCACCAGGGCTCCCTTCAAAGCCTCTGCATCCCGTAATGCTACCCGAGCAAGCATACCATGCCCTGCACGGTGGACACCTGGCTGAAATCCCCTGAATTTACAAAACTACAGCTGCTTGAGTTCTACTATTCCCCTGGAAATCACATACCACATATCGAACGCCATGAACTTGTGCCCTCAACACCGATGTCCATATCGCGGTTTTCCTCCTCTCTCCACACCGCCACCTTTGTGCTGTGCTACCTACCAGACAATCTAGTACTAAACCTTCGACTCCCATTTCTCAAGAAACTTTCACTTGTGCGTGTTCGTATATCGGAGGCCTCATTGCACAACATCATCCACTCCAGTTGCCCTTCCCTGGAGTGCTTGGTGCTTGTTTTCACAGTTAGAATCGGTTGTCTCCAAATAAAGTTGCCTAACCTTGTAAGAATTGGAATTTCTTTTAATGGAAGGCAGCTCATCATCCAAGATGCCCCTTCACTACAAAGGTTGATCCTTGATTCTAGTTATTCATTGTTGCAAATAACCATCCTCTCTGCGCCTAAACTGGAGACCTTGGGTGTAATACATGATCTTTGTGCTCATTTCAATATGGTGTTTGGCTCCATAGTTCTTTAGGTACTTTATATTATCATCTACACTTGTAACCATAAGCTGCATTTTAAATTTCTGCGCATAAGTTATATATCATCTTGGAGTACACATTTTGTACTAATATTATGTTCTATGCTCAATCAAGAGTTTCTCCATGGATGGCCTATCAATGGTGCTGGATTTTGTCAAGATCTTATATATCCAAATGAATAGTGTTGATCTGAACAAGATTATTGGCTTGCTGCAATGCTTTCCATGTCTGGAGAAGTTGTATATAAAGGTGATAATTTCACGCACACTGGAAGCCCGCATATAGTGTACTAGAATTAACCGTTCAGCTGTTGCTCTTTCGACACTCTTCTTTTAGACCTTAACTGTTTTCAATCTTCATGTCTATTTAGGCAACATGACGGGGTAAGAAAGTTATAACCAATCGGTGGATTCGTAAGCATCGGGATTTTCTCACTTCTCATGAGATTTGATTGAAGAAAATAACGCTAGAAAGATATGTAGCCAACCGTGCAAACACTAGATTTGTCACATTCTTCCTGCTGAATGCAAGGTTACTATTGTCCATCAGGCTTAAGTTTATCAACAGCATGGTTTTGACGGATGGGTATGTCGAAGAGCAAAAAAAAGGAGTTTCAGGTGGGCAAAAGAGCTTCTGAATGTGTCGGGCTTCTATTTACAACATATTGTGGTCATAATCCAGTAAATTTTACGACCCAGGATGTTCATTGTATGGACCTGACCGGTCCATTTGACTGTGACTGCCGAAAACAGTGCTAGAGTTAGATGTTGTTGCCCTTTTCAACCTGTTTTTTTTGTAAACCTGATGAACAATTAACCCTCGTGCTTTTGTATAGTTTGTAAGTTGGAGTTAGATGTTCCTACCCTTTTCAACTCGGCTGTGACTGTCATATTTTCTTTGAAACAAGGCAAATGGCTTGCCATTTGTTTAATTTAGAGTGAAATATTGTAACAAATCCCAACCAAGGGAAATAACATCACTCTCGCCGGCTGCTTGAGCTCATTGTGCATTACAGAAGCCAAGTGATTAGCCCCCACCAGAACCCAAAAACTTATTTCGAACTAGCACATCAAATGGGCTGTAAATTTTCATAGGAAAGGCTGCATGACCGTGACAGATTTGGATTCTAACATTTGGGACCCGTGAGGAAATAGACTATCCAAGGTGGTGTCGACTTACTAGCCAGTCAACAAACGATTCTGCCTACCAGCCGTTGGATTGACATCCAACATCTGTCGTGTATCTTCTATCTCTTGTCTTCTTCTTCCTCTAGCCGCCCAAACCAAACCACCCCGTCGGCTCCGCCTGCTCCCGCCTCGCATGGCTGGCTGCGCCTCCACCGCCCTACCATACATACCGTCCAACGTTGGCCAGTCCCTCCTCTATTCCCCCAGACGTCCTGTTATTCTCCGGCAACATCAGCCCCAACACGCACCCGCGCCCGAACCAGTCAACCCTTGTACTCCCCTCCGTCTGCGACTGGACCAGCGCATCTTCCATGGCTCCTGTTCATTTCGTCCGAGGCCTCGCCATCGTCCTCCGCCTTGCGGCCTTGGTTCGCTCTCCATGCGTGGTGCGCCGCCCTCTTGTGTTGTCAACATCATCAACAATCGAGAGGAACAAGGAGATGATTGTACGTGGAGAGGATGATAGTAGGGACCCACCAGCGTCATGGCAGTACGCAAGCTAGTGCCTCTATATTACAAGCCCAAAAATATGGTTCTCCTAATGGTTGGACATCTGGGGCTCATGCCATTGTCAACATAGTCAATAAACGAGAGAATTACACTACGAGCGGCTGACACCAGGGACCCAGCAGGCCGCGCAGTTTTTTTGAGGAACAAGCAGTTGTTATTTATACTAGTTTTAGCGACGGATCAGGGTAACAACGGGGCTATGCGGGGGCTGTGGCCCGTCTAGCCAAGGTTTTATTTATCTTTACCACATCATGAGCCCAGTTGTGTTTTTTTCTTGCTGAAAATGGCTAGCCCAGTTCTATTTTTTTTAAAGAAATACCCAAACAAGGCCTACTTGCTTTTACCGGCCCCGCTGGGCTGCAAATCTTTCAAGACTAGGAGAGTTTCATTCGGTTTGCCCAGAAATGGGTTGTACATTTTTAAAACACATCTAACCGGGAATTAGTTTCAACTTTTTTTCATTACAAGATTTTAAATTCCATTGATTTTTATCCGTGGACAATTATTTGGATTTTATATTTATATAAATTATTTTTCAAAATAGTTTGAATGTGAATCGATATTTCTGGATTAAAAACAGTTGACCACACCGAAATATGCAAATTTTCGTATACTTTTTAACCGTGACCACAATATGGGGTGTAATGCTAAAAAAAGAAGATGTGCTCCAAAAAAATTATTAAGAATTAGCAAATGGGCTGTACATTATTAGAAATAATGGCAGATGGGCTGTATGTTGTTTTCTACAGATTTGAGGCTGACTTGTGCACCTACTACAGGTTGACGTGTATGCTTTCATAAAAGGGACAATTGCATTTTTACCCCTAGTTGGTTCCTACCCATGGGTTTTGCCCTTACTTTTCGAGCTTGCTCAGTTTTGCCCTTATTTTTTCCATCGAGGTCCCTCGAATGCCCTTTGACCGTTTGACCAAAACTTTGAAAATTCATAACTAATTCACATGAACTCAGAAAAATGCAAATAAGATATTAAAATGTTCAGATAAACATTACCTTTATGGGCATATCATTTGCATTCAGGACAATAGCATCGTTTAAACTACCCGAGGTAATTAATGTTATTAACATTATTAAAAATAAATAGGTAAAAACAATATTGTTTCCGTGAATAAAAATTATATACAAATGTAGGTGATGTTTTCTGAACATCCCGATACCTTATTTGCATTTTCCTGAGTTCGTATCAACTTGTTATGAAGTTTCCAAATAATGGTCAAAGTCGTTAGAACATTCATAACAAGTTGATACAAACTCTGAAAAATGCAAATAAGTTATCAGGATGTTCAGAAAACATCACCTACATTTGCATGTAATTTTTATTCATGAAAAAAATATTGTTTATACCTATTTATTTTTAATAATGTTAATAACACTAATTACCTCGGGTAATTTAAATGATGCTTTTGTCTTGAATGCAAATGATATGCCCATAAAGGTAATGTTTATCTGAACATTTTGATATCTTATTTGCATTTTTCTGAGTTCATATGAATTAGTTATGAATTTTCAAAGTTTTGGTCAAACAGTCAAAGGGCATTCGAGGGATCTCGACAGAAAAAGTAAGGGCAAAACTGAGCAAGCTCGAAAAGTAAGGGCAAAACCCGTGGGTAGGAACCAACTAGGGGTAAAAATGTAATTGTCCCTTCATAAAAAAGGGTTGACGCACACAGAACGCCCTGTCAACTTAGTCAACACATGAGAGCAGTGAATGTTGGATGTCCATCCAACGGCTGTCGTGCTTCTTCAATCTCTGCTCTTCATGCTCCAGCCGCTCAAACAAGCGCCCGCAGGACTGCCTGCTCCCTCCTCCTGCGGCCGGCTATGCTACCGCGCAGGCCTCACGGCCCCACCGTACTCCCATCGTTGGCTTAGCCATCCCTCTAATCACCCACACCTGCTGTTATTCTCCGGGGACGACAGACGAACCAGTAAACCCTCGTACTCCTCCGTGTGGGAAACAACTGCCGAGTATTCCCTGGCTCCGTGTTGTTCCCTTCCTAGGCCTCGCCGTCGTCCATCGCCCTGCTGCTCTCGGCACGACCTGGTCAACGTGGTCAATGAACGGCATCCATAGGAAGTGGACTGTACATGGAGAGGCTGACAGCTGGGTCCATGGCCGCACGCAAGGAAATGCCTCCTTATTACGCGCAACATAATGATTCCTCCACCTGATAGCTAGGACCCACAGGAAGGGCCTCTGTATTTTCCGAAAAAATGTTCCCCCGCTGACAGGTCGGACCCACCAGCTATACCTTCGCACGCAAGGAAGTGCCTCCTTATTACGCCCAAAAAAATGAATACCCCCATGCTAGCTGGAACCCACCATATTGTTGGGCTGACTTGTGGGCCTACTAAGTTAACGGGGATGGAGGGCTTTGTCAACTTAGTCAATACTCTAGTGACCGTATGCTTTCCATCCAACGGCCATAGTGCTTCTTCAACCTCTGATCTTCTTGCTCCAGCCGCCCAAAGCAGTGCCGGTCGTGCCGCCTGCTCCTGCCTCCCGTGGCCGGCTGTGCTACCGCGGAGGCCTCACCGCCCCCATACTACTCCCACCACTGGCCAGGCCATCCCTCCACTCACCCACACCCCCTGTTATTCTGCGGCGACGACAGCCTCACACCGCAGCCGAATCGATGAACGTTCGTACTCCTCTCCGCGTGGGCATCCACTACCGCGTCTTCCCCGGCTCCGCGTCGTCCCCTTCCTAGGCCTCGCCGTCGTCCACCGCCATGGTGCTCTCGGCACGGCGTGGTCAATGTGGTCAACGACCGACTTCCATCGGAAGAGAACTGTACATGGAGAGGCTGACAACTGGGTCCACGGCAGCCGCAAGGAAGTGCCTCCTTATTACGTGGAAAATAATCATTCCTCCACCTGACAGTAGGGACCCATCGGATAGGCCACCAGTATTTTGCGAAAAAATGTTTACCCCTTCCCCCTGACTGCTGGGACCCACCGGACGGGCCACCATATATCGCGAGAAAAACGTTCCCCCCCCCCGCTGTCAGCTCGGACCCACCGGAAGTGCCTCCTTATTATGCACAAAAAATGAATACTCCCCCGGCTAGCTGGGACCCACCTTGGTGGGAGGCTGACTTGTGGTCCTACTAAGTTGACGGGAACGGAGGGCTTTGTCAACTTAGTCAATATGAACGATTCTAGCTCCAGTGACCATACGATGTCCATCCAACGGTCGTAGTGCTTCTTCAACCTCTGGTCTTCTTGCTCTAGCCGACCAAAGCAGCGTCGGTCGTGCCGCATGCTCGTGCCTCCCATGGACGGCTATGCTGCCACGGAGGCCTCACCACCCCCTACTATTCCCATCGCTGGCCAGGCCCTGCGGCGACGGCAGCCTCACACCGTAGCCGAACCAGTGAACCCTCGTACTCCTCTCTGCGCGGGCTTCCACTGCTGTGTCTTCCCCGGCTCTGCGTCGTCCCCTTCCTAGGCCTCGCCGTCGTCCACAGCCATGGTGCTCTCCGCGCGGCGTTGTCAACGTGGTCAAGAAACGACTTCCATCGGAAGAGTGCTGCACGTGGAGAGGCTGACAGCTGGGTCCACTGCGGCCGCAAGGAAGTGCCTCCTTATTACGCGCAAAATAATTATTCCTCCACCTGATAGCAGGGACCCATCGGACGGGCCACCATATTTCGCAAAAAAACCTTTCTCCCTGACTGCTGGGACCCACCAGCTACACCTTCGCACGCAAGGAAGTGCGTCCAGGCAAAAAAAACTGTTTCTCCCTCTGACTGCTGGGACCCACCAGCTACATCTTCGCACGCAAGGAAGTGCCTGACATTCGGGACCCACCTGGTCAAAGCGTACGTAGCATTGTCATTCTGGTCGCGAATGTGTACGTACATATATACTGGTCGATGTAGAGGCGCACACGTGTCATAGTAGAGGCGCGCATGTAGCATGTACACGTACGTACAACGACAAGTGTGCAAGAAAGAAAATATGGCCATGTATGTGTACATACGGGAGGGGTCTCGAACACCTACTCGTGCATACGTACGGCCAGGGCTCGTGTACATGGCTGGGTCGGAACGGAGAAACAACATCATCGTCGTGTTCATGGGGAGCCAACCGGCTGGGTCGGAACGGAATGCATCGTCGTGTTCATCGAGAGGGCTTGGACGGAACAGGCGATGGAAACGAGGCCTGGCGTACTGCAGAACAGAGGAAACGGCCTTGTGTTTGACCGGCCACGTTCGAAACGGGATCCTGTTCATCGGGAGGGGTCTCGCGTACCATAAAACGGAGGAAATGGACCTCCTACAGTCGAAACGGGGGTCCTGTTGATCGGGAGGGGTGTGGCGTACCGCAAAACGGACAAAACGGACTTGTGTTGGAGCGCTACGGTCGAAACGGGGGTCCTGTTCATCGACAGGGGTGTGGCATACCGCAAAACATGACTCCACGGGATACTGTTCATCTCCACTGTCGACCTCCTCCAGCCTTCACGGGCTACCATCGACCTCCTCCAGCCTCCACGGGCTCCTATTCATCCAGCCTCCACCGCACACTACTCCACTGGCTACTGTTCAACCACCCCTCCACGGGCACCCCTCCACCAAAAAACTATTCATCCAGCCCTCCACGGGGTCGTCCTGTTGATCCAGCCCTCCACGGGGTCCTGTTCATCCAGCCCCAACTGGCTCGATCGATGGGGGTCCTGTTCATCCAGAGGCAACGCCACGGGGTCCTGTTCATCCACCCCCATCGGTCACTGTTCATCCAACCCCCCGGCAACGCCCGCTGTTCATCCAGAGGCAGCATCGATCGGCTTCAGTTAGCAGCAGTAGCGAAGGAATCGCTCGATCGGGTTTAGTTAACAGCCATCGATCGATCGCTTGGGTTCAGTAATGCGTAGCCTGCAGTGCAATCGCTCGGGTTTAGTTAGAGCCCAACGCCTCGCTCGGGTTCAGTTAGAGCCAACACCTCACACACATGTGCGTACGTGTACGAGAGAAACGCACATCGCTCGGTCCCCGACCACCCACCGTAACCGAGAAGTCCCTGAAATTTTCCTCGCCCTCGCTTATCCCATGGTTTTTCCATCATGGACGGACCAAAGAATGTCCTGTAGCTTCTTCTCCGGCCCGCCCAGGATGAAAAGCCCATTTTATGTCATGATTTTTTGTCATAGAAGTAGGAGCCCACCACATCTATGATGATACCGGGTTTTGTCACAATTATCATCATAAAAGTGTCATAAGTATGACAAATTTCTTTTTCGTTTGGCCCAAAATGTCACGGATGTGTCTTTTTTTGTAGTGAAGGCCCGTCGATGACTAGTGAAAATTGAGGCCCAACATGCATTTTGGCCTGCTAAAGGCACGTGGTTTCATCTCGGCCGTAATAGGCCAGTACAATATTCAGCCTGTTAATGGCCTAACGCTACCTGGGCCAAACTAAGCGCTGGGTCGACAAAAGGCCCAACTAAAATATAGGTCGGTGTAAGTTGTGGGCCTGGCGCAATGTGTGAAGGCCCCAATCATTCGGGCCCAAGAAAGATGCAGGCCAGCCCAATTGTGGCCTGCTAAAAACCAGGCCCGTTAGAGTCGAATGTTTCGGCCCAGTCGACTACATCTGATTTTTTTTTCTAATAGCGAATGATGGCAGTAACTAGTAGGAATTAAGAACAAAGCTACTCTATACAATAAAGAAATTACAACATAGTAACTAAGAATAAACCTACACTATACAATAAAGGATTTAAGGTATATTACATCCATCGGGCATCGAAGTTCGCCACCAGTGATCATAAAGCACAACGAAGAAGAAGATTACAAAAACTTGGCACCATTGCATCGTAACAAAATAATACTGAACCAAGACCACTTCCAAGACAGTTCAAGAAAGGTTAGCCTTGCGGGGGAACTACTACGCAAGCTGCTGAGCAATGCTGTGAGACCGGCCTAGCATGTCAGTCATAGCTTCCAGGTGTAGCTGTTTAGCGATGAGGTTCTCATTGGTGTTCTCCGCAATCTTTCTTAGAGATAGGACTTCAAGTCGAAGTTGAGTTGCAGAATGGCTTTCTGCTAGAACTTGGGACTGAAGAAGTCGAACTGATTCAGACAATGAATTCTGTGAGCTTGTCTGACTACTAGTCTCAAGTAACTTGAACACTTATTCAAGACAAGACTTTGGGGTTGTCTCTCTATCTTCAAGATGTTTTGCCTTCTTTGCTGCAATATATGTTGGGTTTGTCTCATAGCTTTCAGCAGACTTGTGCATGCCATCAGGCATATCACCCTGAAACAAAGCAGAGAGATGACAGGTTTTGCACGTGTATAAACAAAGATGACAACTGTGCTGTCAATTCCATCCAATTTCAAATTAGAAAATAAAGATTAAGTTCAAAATATCAATAGCATAATTTGGCATTGTTCATAATGCAGGGAGCTTCACCACACTACTGGATTACCATGTCAACATAACAAGCATAGATGAAGGGCAAAGAAAATCATTGTATCTATTTTGGATAATGTGCATGGCATGTTGTTCATATCATCAGCCACATCAGTAAGATAAAACGGGAGATGACAAGGTGCAAACGTGGGATGCTTCACCACACACTAGATTATAGATCCACAAAAACAAGCATACATATAGGGAGTATTAAGTAATGTGCATGGTATGAATAAGGAATTTGGTTTTACAAGTAAAACTTAGAACTTATGGTTCTTGCGAACATGCATTTTGGTAGAAACAGCAAACTAAACAGCAGTAAATGATAGAGAGTATGAGCAAATTAAATAGCAGTTGAGGATAAAGGCTTTAGAAGGACTGACTTACATTAACAGTTAACACCGACTTTATAATGCCCTTCTCCATGTCAAGGGAAGGATAACTCAATAATTTCAGCACAAAATCTTCTTCATAAGCATTGCCTGTACTCTACATTTTGTAGAGAGTAATTATAGATATGATAATACTGGAAGGGATAGAGGATAATGAAGATAAGATGCAGATTGATGCTACATAATCAACTACCAATCCCTGGAAGTACAAGCGTTATAGGACAAAATGTACTGACAAGAGCAATGGGCTACACTTCTCCACTCGCATTGTCTCTGTATTCTACTTGTTGGTAATATTAAATATAGATATGATCTTTTTTAGTAAATGGTGGGCGAGGGAGATAAGATGCAGAATGCTACACAATGAACCAATCCCTCTTCCCATAATACAAGGGTGTTTTGAACACTGGTGTACTATACAAAACGTTCTTATATTATGGGACGGAGGGAGTAGCTGTTAATGTAAGTACAGTGATAGACCACGTTTAGTCCTTACAAGAGGACTACAGAGCTAAACCTCTTCAAAAGCATTGGGTTGATTCTAAATTTATGTAAGAGTCCATACGGATCTTATAATGTCCACCAAATGGATGATTACGAGGCTAACATGTGCAGTGATGCTACATAATCAAACAAGTATGAAGGTAAGTATGGTCATACAGGGCAAGAGGTACTCACAGGAGCAATGCAGTGTGCAATACAGTTGCGAGATTCTGTGGTCCCTTGAGAACGAATGTTCTTCTGCTAATAGTTTTCGTACAAGTGAGACATTAAGGCAAATGCAGAAATGTAGTTCAAATTGTGATGTGATATCATAGATAGTACTTTACGCTGCAGCCGAGACCAATGTGTAACAAGATTATTCCAGTCAGCATCGGATAAATGTAGCACTGGAGACTTTACAAAAATTTCGTTCAGAGGCTTGCCATCGAAGTGCGCTTGCCTCAGATAGGAATGATACTTCATCAACGAGTGCTTGAAAAGCGCAACCAATCCTTGCTCGTCTTCACAATCCAGTTTGCTCCTCGCCTATTTAAAAGAATGAAATCTTGTGTCTTCTGTCAGCAGAAACATATGCAGTAATGACCATGAATAACATTAGTACATTACTTACGCGTAAGTTGCGGAGGAAGACTAGAAATTGTTCTGTGTCTGCGGTATAATCTTTCCATGAAGGAAAGATGCGCACAAAGTTCCTGACAACAACATAAGCTTTATCTTCTAAACTGGGAAGAAATGGAACAGGGTTCTATATGCTGCAATTGGGGCTCTCTCTAGTTCGAAAAGGGATTTGGCAACTGGATTTGGTGTACTCTTTGCTGGAATGGGGGTTTTGCATCGTAGAGCTGGTGCTATGTTAACTGGCATAATCATACTGTTTGCTGCAGTTGGGGCCTGCTGAGTTGGGGCATCAGAAATGACCACTGTAGTAGGGCTAGAGTCTGCTAGAGTTGGGATTTTTTGTGGGTCAGGTGATATTGCAAGTACGCCTAATGGGCTATTTTATTTATCATGTGCCACTACCTTTTCCAAATACTTTGTTTGTGCTCCTCCATGATCAGCAATCGCCCTCTTCCTTTTGAACGTCTGATACACAAGAACATCATTTGAATGGATAAATATGGTATGATGACAGATGGAATATGTACTGAAAATGGATAGGCAGGGCGTATTCACATACACGATGTGTAAACTAAGTTAATGACAGTTCAACAAAGTAGAAGCAATGAAAAGCATCAGTTGCAAGATATGTGCGAGCAATGTAACCTTGGAAAGTTAGAGCAAGTACCTTGATGGGTGAATAAGATAGGGCATCTTCCTCCGACTCCTCCACTAGGGAGCTACATTGACTTAGGGCTCCCTCTAGTTCAGAATCACCGTTAGGATCATATTCTGAGCATGAATTCGTAGGTGGAGAGCGTTTGCATTGCATTGCATCCAGACTTGATTTCAGTCCCTTAATGCCAAGTTTGACAGCCATGGCATTGTTCTGCTTTGTTCTTTTCATGTGTGCAAGCTCATAATCATTATGATGCTCTTCAGAATCTGAGATTCATGAAAACATAAAAAGTAGTCAGATTATCTATGGAATGCATTGCAGATTCAACTCGAAGAGTGTCTCCCTATAAACCCCTGCATATGCAAAGTTCACCCCCCAACCGTGCTAACCAGACCACACACAGAAATACAAACCCCTTATGTCTCTATAACAAGCAGGCACACATTTCAAAACTAAAGTAGGAACATTAGAATCATATGAAATTCGTATTTGAACAAATAAACTAAGCAATTATGAGTGGCATAATGTTTAGCTTCAAGGGTGGAGTGTTGGTAGTGTGACACAAAGCAAGTAGGCAGATTGTATTCCATGTAAAAGATCGAAACCTATGTAAAAGCTGGAAATGACACTTTCTTGCTATACAATGCAGTGTTCGTTGCCCACACATGATGGAAGAGATCACATAGAGAAATACTATTCACTTATGTCTACGGTTCCAGTATTTAGAAATAGGGTGGGCCACCCCTAAAAGAATATTGACAACAAGTATGACAAGGCATGCATAGATGTAGTGAATCAATCATTTACTTGTGAGCTTACTAGGACAAGTATGCAGAATTGTAACTGCAGTAAGAGACCGTCCAAAATCTGAATGAAGAAGTTTGTCTAGCACTTATTGTTTGCAACTAATCGACGTGAATAATTGGATATTATATCGAATGAGTAAGAAAGACAAGTAAAATTGTCAAAAAACCTGGCTTGAAGTAGTAATCTAGGTCAATGTCACTCAGCAATGCAAAATGACTAGCGTTTGTTCCGAGGGCTGGAATTTTGAAAACCATGTGAACTTTAGAGGTACTAAAGATTATGGAAATACATCTGAACCATTAAGTGTAGGTAGCAATGAGCACACAACAAACCCTAATGACAGTCCTGCCTAATGAGTAATGAATCAATTAGAAAATGGGTGATGAGGAGTGGCTGCTGAGTGTTGAGGATGTATCTCAGGATAAATTGGGTTGGCTTGGTGGGTGCTACACGCGTGAGCCCTGAACGGACTAGGAAGGTAGGCACGGCGGCGCGCCCGGGCAGCGGTGACGCTGTTGGGCGAGCGGCTCCTGGCCTCCTGTTAGTCTGGCGTCTCCTCCTAGAGTCATGCCGTCTAGGGACGGCAAGTCACCGGCAAGGCAGGCGGCTGGGGGCGAGTAGAGATCGGAAGCGCATAGTAGAACATAAGGGAATCGAGGCCTGGGACGACCCAAAATCCCAGGGTGGGCCGACCCACCGCGGGCACCCTGTAGAGATACACACCCGAGCGGTGAACATGCATTTTCGAAACTAATTTAGGAACATTTAGCTGACCAGTTAAACAACTCTATTTTAATAATATCAGATTCGTATTTGAACAACTAAGCTTGTTTAGCTTGATGGGTGGAGCAGTGTTATTATGACAAGAAGCACTATTCTGATCGTATAGTGATCATAAAAGGGGGAAACTCTAAGCATATTTTTTAGCAAAAGAGGGTTTCCCCTCCGACTTCTATTAAAGAAACCACCACGGAACCAACATGATCAATTAAACCCTAAGCATGATCAATTAAACCGTATTATGACTGTGCCATGGCAGATTTGAAGCTGCAAACTGGAGAAATGATATTTAGCATCCATTGTTTGCTTCGAACTAATAACTAAATTCTAAGAGCTGAAAAGAAAGTAGAGTAACCAAGTTAAGATCAATTTTCTGGTTGAGATCAAAAAGTTGAGGAGATATGAAGTACCACCTCTCTTGTGGCGCCGTGTAGGCATCGGGGGTGCGATGGCTGTCGGTGGCATTGAAGCAGACCTGCGACGGTAGATGGGTGCATCGGGGGATAAGTCCCGTTGCGGTGGAAGAGAAGGTCGTGTGAGCGGCTCCGGCAAAGAGGACGATGGCGCCGATGAAGCGAGAGGACGCGTTGCAAGGCTATTGGTCCATCGCCGTGGATGAGAAACGTCCATATCTAGCAGTGGACGACGTGGTCTTGGTAGGCGCTCCGGCATGGTGGAGGACGGTGGCGATGGATGTGGTGGAGGACGGTGGCGATGGATGTGGTGGAGGACAGCGGCGATGGATGGGGTGGCGGACGGAGGCTGGTGTGGGGATGGGGTGTTCTAGTGCGGACAGTGTATGAATGGGAAATTGGAGGGAGAGGTAGGGGGAACCATGCTTTTGGGACGCGCATGTCTGAAATATGGGAAAGTTACGAACTTAGCCCCCATTTAAAATTTGGACGCCTCGTTGGTTGGGGATAGGACGGTAATCTCGCATCTCACCAATATTTGCCCAGAGCAATTTCGGGCGAGGAGAGGCTGGTTGGCGCCCATGGTTGGTGCCCACAATGTATGAACGGGGTTGACAGGTAGGGCGGTTGTGTCACGTCTGAGTGAAGTTACAAACCTACCCCTATTGAAAATATTCACCTACATCGATTTTGGCCAAGTCAAGTTTGTTTTGCCTCCCATCGTGTTGAATGGGGAATGGAGGGAGAAACAGAGGTCTTTTGGACGATCTCGAATCAAATGTGTTTTGCCGCCCATGTTTGACACCCACCATGTCGGAATGGGCTCAGAGGCGGTCATGTCACATCTAATTGAAGTTACTAACCTACCCCTATTTAGAGAAGTGGAAATCGGGCCGATGGATTGTCGGTGTAATGGGTAGATAGTAATTTCCATCTCCCAAACACTTGGCTTCAGGCAGCCGACGTGGGAGTGGACATTTTGCCGCTTCTTTTGAATTTTGGGACAATAAGCATCCACGTTTGCCCTGAAAACTAAATTCGAATCCATTTTGTATTCCTATATGAATCTTTATAAATCATTCTATGTGTTTTTATATATCTTCAAAAGGACGACAAAGATGTATTCCACTGTCATATATGAATATGGTTTACAAATGCCGATACTCAAATTCAAAAGCTAGAATCCAGTTTAAGGTGAATTCGAATATTTGGAACACTTCATGTCCAACTCAAATGTCACACGCAGCATAATGTGTACTCCCATTTAGATATGTACACAAGCAATGTATCAAGAATCAAGTATCGAGTCAATCAACCAAGAATGTACAGAACTAACAGACATATAAACATTTATAGAGTATATGGATCAATAATATCAACTAACATACATAAGCCAGGCCGCTATACTTTTTTTTGCTATAATAACATCCTTTTTTTAGCCAACATCTTGGCCCTTTCTGATGCGTGCCACTTATGGTCCATCTATACTTCTATTAGTGTTGAATGCACATTCAGCCCGATTGGCATATTTGTAGGTCTGGCACGCAATCCAAATGAAATGTCTCCGAGTCTTATCAATTAATACAAACTTGTGCTCAAATAAAATTACAAACCAAAAAACAAAAAACAAAAAACAATTATTACATGATCTCTAAAACAAATGGTTTGATTGATTACATGAACAAACAACACAAAGGTTATTCAACGATGGAAATAACATTTCACCTATGATTTACCAAGTAGGAATTTAATTTCCTTTTTCCTTCAGGACCTTAACAATCTGGTCAGTCTCAGCTTGCTTCATTTTCAAATCCACCAATATTTAATGGTTGTCTTGAGTACTGCTTGTGATTGTGCTGTTTGCTTCCTCAACATGTCAACTTCATCTCTAAGTGCAGAAGTAGAATCTCTTTCTGGCACTAGTTTAGCCTCTAGAGCATCAACAGTTGGCAATTCATAATGCACAATTGGGCCGGTGCCACTGCTGTGGGATGATGCAACGTCCATGGGGACCTTGCTCTTTGATCTTGGGCTAACCTGTTTTGCCATTAAAGTTCCGATTGGATTCAGAAAAGTTGAAGTTAGAAAAACATATCAACTGGGAGTTATAACAACAAACCAGTTAAACAAACAAGGAATTAAAGAGTTTCAATTGGATGTGGAAAAGTAGTTATTAACATCATTGTAACCCGCTGTTGCAGCAGCAAAGTAGTTAAACAAACAAGTAGCTATTTAAGTTAAGGCAAACAGGTAATTCTTAATAGTAAGTATCAAACACATAGATAGGCGCAGTCTACAATAGGATTAACAGGTTGTGGCATTATGTAATCAGTAGCAAACTAAATTAAGCCAATCAACATAATTGAACAATTTTGAAATAAGTGGCTAACTAAAATTCTGAGAAGCAGGTAACTAAACTTATGCTAGTTCTTTGTACAGGCACACTGCAACTTCTTTTTCGCTTACAAGGTTGTATGTCAGGACCCCGACTCAATGCCACACCAATCTAGCATGTAACACCTCATATCACTTTGTGGCCTCACGCACGGTATTCCCATGGGTGTCGCCTTACCAGGCCCCGGACCGTTTGTGCCTTTTGGCACACGTATATGACAGTGTCGCTAGCATCCATATGACAAGGAGCCCAGTCTGACATGGCTAGTCGTAAACCCAAAGTGGCACTAACTTACAGGGACAGGCATACATGACCAAGCAATGAACCTGTCAGTCATCAGCAAGTGAATCCGGGCTGTAGCAACAGGGCTAGCAGGACTCCGGTAAACCCCGCGTGACATTTCCCTGAAGGGATAGACACAGGAATGAATAAGGACATATGCCGGCCAGCCTAAGTGTTCTGGAGCAGTAGCAAGCTACCAAGGCTCAGTGGAAGCACTAGGAGACATTTCCCGGTAAGAGAGGCTACCAAGGATAAACAACTAGATAGTCAGACCCCGCACATACCAAGCATTTCAATATCATACACACAATATGCTCGATACATGCAAATACAACATGGCATCACAACATGACTCTACAACTCAAGTATTTAATTCAATAGGCTCCGAGGAGCGAGATAATACAAACATGGGTCTCACGACCCAACATTCAGAGCATACAAGTCAAAGCACATGCGGAAGCTTGGCATGTCTGAGTACAGACATCTACAAATGAAAAAGGCTGAGAAGCCTGACTAACTACCAAATCCTGCCGAGGGCTCAAGATCGTAGCTGAGGTAACAAGCTAAACATCGAAGTCCACGCGGAACTACTAACGAGACCGAAGTCTCTCTGCAAAACATAAATAGGCAAACGTGAGTACAAATGTACCCAACAAGACTTACATCAGAACTAACTACATATGCATCATTATCAACAAATGGGGTGGTGGAGTTTAACTGCAGCAAGCCAGCTTTGACTCAGTGGCTATCCTTAACTACGACTACAAGTAACTCTTTTGAGGTGGCGCACATGAGTCCACATATTCACCATATCAATACACCACTATGGATCCGCTCCCGTCTCCCTACGAGAATGCCATCCATAGAACTCACACTTATCTTGCGTATTTTAGAGTATCCACTTTCACTTGTCTATGAACTGTTATAGGCAACCCAGAAGTCCTTTACCGCGGATGCGGCTATTCGAATAGATGATGTTAACCCTGCAGGGGTGTACTTCTTCATACATGTTTCCACCACTTAGCGTCTGCACACGACATGTGCTCGACAAACTTCAAGCGAAAGCCGACGTGGGTGTAGACCACGACCTACCTAAACACTCAAGTCTCTAGTCCAAGTTTATCGCCAATTCAGGTTCCATCCGCTGGGAGTTCGACCGAGGTTTCCACATACGGCCCCGAATGATGTGTACAGGGTTCTGCGACACCAAACGGGTTCCCGGTATACCCGGCCACGTGCCTACCGCATCACAGCCCACCCCTCCGATCAGCGCTGCGCACGACCTCCAGCATACTACAAACACCAGAAACTACTTGCAACTCCTGGACAGAGGACAAGGGTGATTAAGAAGTCAAGCGGGGTCATATTTCAGGGCCCAATGCATGGTAGTAGCTGTTTCATGGATCACAAACACAGAAATCAGTTTCTGAGGACGGCTTCAATGAGGCAACCCACCATGTACTCCTACATGGCCTCTCACCGCTACCTTTTGCCAAATCGTGTTCACACACTTAGCTCACACACAGTAGGACATGTTCACACAGCTCTGATTCATCTCCGATGAATCAGTCCTGACTCAACTCTAAGCAGTAGCAGGCATGACAGACAAGCATGAATGAGTAGGCACAGTATGGCTCAAACAACTCCTACTCATGCTAGTGGGTTTCATCTATTTACTGTGGCAATGACGGGTCATGCAGAGGATAAAGGGGTTCACCTACCGTAGCAAGTAACAGATGAATTGTTGTTATCCTAATGCAGTAAAAGAGAGCAGGAGCGAGAGAGTAGGATTGTATCAGAATGAACAAGGGGGTTTTGCTTGCCTGGCACTTCTGAAGATAATATAGCTCTTCATCGGTGTCATCGATCTCGTCGTCGGTATCACGTCTATCGAGAGGGGACAAATACCGGCCACACAGAAGGAAACACAATCAATGCAATGCACAATATGATGCATGCTCATGACATGTCAATATGCTGTGTGTTGGGCTAATGCAACTAAAACCAGAGTGGTTTGAGCTTATTTGAATCAAAGATTCAAATACAAGCCTAAGCTATGAACTCATATAAGTGCATTAACTTGTTTCACCTAAACAGCAAGGTTAGGTTTCTATAACATGCATGAAAATGGTACAGATGGATAGATTGGATTTTTCTGATCATTTTTCATATATAAAATATTTAATTTGGAGTTATGGTTGAATTTCTATGAATTTTAGAAGTTTATACTATTTTCTTGAATTTCTGAATTAAATAAATCCAGAAAAGATTATCGACGTCAGCCTGACGTCGGGGTGACATCATCAAGTCAAAGGCGCCAGCCCAGGTCAAACCTGACGCTGGGACCCACATGTCAGTGTAACACCTAACTAACAGAGTTAGTTAGTGCTACGTTAGCACTAATCTAGGTTAGTTAGGGCGTGGGCCCACTGGTCAGTGTCTAAACTAACAGTCAGGGTTAATTAGCACTAATCTAAATCTAATTAAAGGTTAACAGAGACGGGCCCGCACGTCAGTGACCCTGGGGGGGGGGGTCAAACCCCAGGTCAAACGAGTCAACCCCGCCGGACTTGGTCCACGACTCATCGTCGGCGACGCTAGAGACGGCAGAGTTGCTCGGAATCGCAGCTCAGGCGACCAAACGAGTGGCGGAGAGGCTCTACGGGGAGCTGGCATTCGCGCGCATCTAACGGGGCAAGTAGAAGCAGCCGGGGTGGACCGAGCTCATCGGAAGCGAACTCACGGCGGCGGCCGGAGTTCGGGCAACGGCACTTTGCATGTTGCGGGGCATGTCCGGAGCCATGGATGGTCGTGGTCGACTCGCGGGAGTGCAGCGAGTGCAGCGGTGGGCTCGGGCGCGTGCTTGCACGGCCGTAGTTGCGGCGGCGACATGACTGGCAGCGAGGAGCTGTCGGCTCCGACAGCTACGGTGGTTAGAAGGCGCGGATGAGCACGGGGAGAGAGAGGAAAAGGGCAAGGGCTCACGGTGAGGTCGAAGAGCAGGGCGGTGTGCTCGGGGAGGCGGCAGAGACGACGAATCAGACGGCGGCATCCGGCGGCCGTGGTCGGGGAAGAAGGCCACAAGCGTCCTCTTGGGGCCGTCTTGGCTCGTGTAGCTCGGAGAGGAGGGAGAAGAGGTGGCGGCGGAGCCTCTGAGAGCATCGGCGGGGCGAGGCAGTTGTTGTGGTTGCGGCGGTGACGAACGGCGGCGACGAGCCCGTTCGGGTGAGTGAGAGATAGAGATCCAGGGGAGAGGGTGAGGACTGGGGAGAGTGAGAGGGGTCCGAGGGGGGCGCGTGGCGTCTCCCAAAGAAGCCAGGCGAAGCGGCAAGTAGGAGGTGGCCGGGCGGGCGCCGGCGTGCGTCGGCCTAGCGCATGTCCTCCTGGCAAGGAGGAAGACGACAGGGGGGGGGGCTTGGTGGGCTGGGCCACCAGCTGGGCCAGCCAGCTGCAGTGCTGGGCCGAACAGGTAAGTTAGCCACGTATTTCTCTCTCCCTCTTTTATTACCTGTTTTCTATTGTTCTGCAACTTTGTGACTTTATTAAAAATACTAAATCAAACCCAAAAATCATGAAACTGATCAATGCCACTGTTTGGAATATAACCAACAACAAACATTTTAGTTTATGATTATTTGAGCATTTAAACTATTTATTAGCATTTAAATGCCCAAATGCAAATACTTAATGATTTAATTCAAAAATCCAGGAATAACCTAGAAATATGTTCATCATTTTTGGCAGAGGTTTTCACCTTTATCAGAAATCATGAACATTTTCAAAGGGCATTTTGGGTTTATTGAAAATGATTTTATTTGAGCCTATTTGAATTCATTTGGTGCTAGGGTTTAAACAATCCCCATTTCAAGTTCCTTTAAAATTAAACATGATGCATGGATGCCTATGCAGAGTCAGGCAAGGACTAAGCTAGGGCTGTGACAACTCACCCCCACTAAACAAGAATCTCGTCCCGAGATTCAAGACGTGAGGTAAGAAGAAAAAGGGGACACTAAGCCAGCTCAAACTTCACGATCCAAATGTCCTTCTCGAGGATGCTGATTTAGTACTCCAATTGATCTTAACGTCTTTGCTTTTGAGATCTCATCCAACACGAGGATAGAGATACTCTACAAGGATGGATCATCTTAATGATCACAAGATCAACTCACGGAATGAGATGTAGAGCATCTCTTGAGCTGAGAGTCATAACACATATCATGAAGGACGGAAGAAACAATTTGATGAGGTTTCAAAGTAGCGAGGAAAATAGTTGCCATGATACCACAACGAGACACCTTAGGGATGGTGACTCATAGATATATCCGCCTTAAGTGGTAAAAAGAATTACCTTTGATACATAGATCATTGAAACTCTCTATACCAGCCTAAGGAGATTCTAAAACGATCGTTTGAAAGGGTTCGTTGGAATGGCATACTCAGTCTGGAATGGATGATGTGGATTACCTTGTTGAAGAGAACATAAGGGATGATTTTGCTTATCACCGGAAATGGATGGAACCCATGGTAGGACCACCTTGAGGATGATCCCGATTAGTAATTACTGAGAAGGGTAGTCCATAGTAGGATGGCACAATATGGCAGTGCAAGCTAGGAACAAGGTGCAAATGCTGGGAATGATTCTAGTAACTGGGAAGAGTCTCAACAGTAGAGAGTGATTCCACTGTTGAAAATTTATAGCATAACCGAGGAAACTGGAAGCAATCCCAGTTGGTGCCGATGATAACACCTAGAGCTTGCGCGTGCTCTCAAGAACTTGAGCATTTGCATAATCATCAAGGTTTTACCAATATCCGTGTCAGGGATCCTGGCAACACAACATACTAACATGACGAATAGTGATGGACGATGCATATGCAAAAGGGGATAACACTTTCTCAGATTTCACCTTAGCGAGGCCAAGGGACCAAAATCTGGATGATCGACCGAGAGACATTTAGCACTCCGCTTGTAATGTTCTCCTTGATGTGCTAGCGTATCCCATTCATTGAAATGGTTTGGTAACTAGACCATCAAATAAAAGGTCAGACTTCGGGAACACAAAAATCCACGAGGCACAACTAGGGAGTAAATCCTACGAAGTCCTTATGGGGAGGTGGCCAACTTCCTCAAACAAGATACTACAATAATAGGTCTCCCGGTTGGGTGTGTTGGCCACGACATCCACTTACCGGATTACAGAGAGACCAATATTATAGTTCTTGGGAAACGTTCCAACCATCATGTCTGCCTGAGATTCAGATCTGGTTGGTGTCGGAATAATCCAGACTCATCGAGTCTAGAGAGAAAAATGAAAGTTTGCAACACAAATCGACGAGATGACGTTGCGAGATTCTTAGGGGATGGACTACGATAGCAAGCTCCAAAACATGAGCTGGTTCTGCTACAACATGTGAACATGTTGTTTGAGACAAGCATGACCACACAGTAGTCTTATAATAAAACACTACCAAGTTCAGGAGGGGAACCATCATCGAGGATATCGAAGTCCTTGCATAAGTCTTGCTCTTAAGAAGGAACTTCTTCTCATTGAACAAATCAATCAGTGGCTTGGTGTGCTACGGAATACATATGGAGTGGAGGTAATTAATCTACCAACCATAGTATACTTTGCACGTGTGTGACTAACTTGGGATGATTCCAAGGAAGCAACATTGACTTTATCGAATTCACGGAGGCAACTTACATCAAATGCACATGAATCTGCGGAAGTCACTTCTTACATCCAAACATATGCTTCATGAACGGGACATGAAAATAATGCTTATAGAAGTTTCCAACACTAGCCTAATGTTCAACAAAATCATGGAGGAGATAAGGATGTTGTCGATGGGCTCAACAACAATTCATCCAGATTCCCATGGAGATGGAATTCCATAACTATGTGATCAAGGTGATAGTATTGGTCAGACCCAAAAGACATAATGGTGTATGCTCAAGGAAAATCCATGAGTAAGACAACATTACGAACATCGTTGGTCCTGATTTGATTTTAGAATAGCCCACACTCAAATCAAAGTTTTGGCAAGACAATAGCTCCAACAACTGGTCTCGAGGATCAATCGATGAAGATATCATCTTTCTGCAACACACACACAAAGATATCCCTTAAAATGAACTAAGCCAGGCAAGATTTTATCTTCCAACTCTCCAAGTTGTTGTTTGGCTTAACCAACTAGCTCAGGGGTATCCAACACAGATTCTTGGAGAAAGGGTGGTTTACAGGGATAAACCAACTTGATCACGAACTCAATATAGCGGTCAGGTGACGACCTGGTGATACTTCCGAGAAGATATTCAGAAAATCATGAACCACCGATATGTCACTAAGCTCGAGAACAATCTTGCTTTTCAAGGCAAGACGATGTGATCAAACAAGCAAGGATTGACACTATCCTAACTCATTGATTGAAAAGTGCACCGGGAATAAGGACTAGGTAGCACGATCAACCTTAGGATGATGATTCAATAACCAACATGCTAAGGATGAAATTATTGTCCTTATACTACTTGCTCTGAGTATTGATTTCACACATCAAAGTTCACCTGTCGGCATTCCGGTTGCAACAACACCGAAAACCGAGGAATGAGCAATGATGGCAAGAAGTATCACTGCGTCAAGAATTCATACGAGATGATGCAATTCTCATGACGATCCTGACATGAAGAGGGTAACACTCCAAGGTAGAACAGAACAAAAGCTGGATTAGTATTTGATCTGCGGAACACAACTACTTTGACCCAATCCTGGAAATGGATGAGATACTGGAGTTTGTTTCTCATAGTCATTCTGGAATAGAATGGATTAACGGACCACAAGAGTAACAAGCATCGATGAACGAATGCATGCATACTCTTGACTATCAATTGATAGACGAGGGTCGGAAGACAACTAAAGCGGGACAACTCAAAGGAACATACGGTTTTATGAGTTGTGGATGCATAGATTAGTATGTCGAACCAAGTTCAACAAGTTTCTTCCGGATAACCCATGTAGAAAAGTAGAACTGGCAGAGTCGCAATATAGAATGGAGAACCCATCGAGAGCACTCCTATTGTGATCTTTTGATCCAACAAACATCTGCCGTAAGTGGTTCATAGTATTTGGAAGAAGGGAATACCACGAACCTCGAGGACTAATGCAAAGGTTACTAATTTCCTAAAGGAACTAGCAAACACTATCAACATGAGGTAAGTGGGGTGAATCTCGGGTTCATAACCCCGGAGTAGAATACCTACTAACTAAATGGCATCACTGGATGCTGTCGAGGATAATGGCCAGAATCATCACACTTGGATACAGAATATGGCTAGATTACTAGGTGATACTCTAGACATCTAGGGTCATAATAATAGCTCCAACATAACGTCGAGGAAATAGAGTACCTCAACTCACCGTTTAGTGTGGTTAACCTCGTCAGAAAGGACATCGAAAACAGAGGGAAAGGATTTTGCAATTGCATCAGATTATTTAGAAACCTGGGATGACCGGACAGCATAACGGCTGTAAATGCTAAAAAGATTGAAGACATGCTACAAAAATGGTGGCATAGCCACTCAGAAGCACAATATCAAGGTTTCGAGATCAATAGTTAACATACAGAAGTAGTAGAAACTGAACCGAGGCTTAAGTCCAACAATTCTATAATTCTACGGATTAGTAACACGTGATCCTGATAGAAGAAGAGAAAGCCTAGTTCCTTAACCCCGTAGGAAATATAAGATGACTCAGATCAGAGGGCATGAGGTATAAGGAGTAAAAATAGCCTTACGTTCCATCCCGCAATCAATTCCCCTACATATAACTAAAGCATTTCTAGACTCAACTTCGACCAGTTTGGCTTGGTAATCCTACAGGCAGTCAGGCTCTGATACCAAAACTGTCAGGACCCTGACTCAATGCCACACCAATCTAGCATGTAACACCTCATATCAATTTGCGGCCTCACGCACGTTATTCCCACAGGTGTCGCCTCACCAGGCCCGGGACCATTTGCGCCTTTTGGCACACGTATATGATAGTGTTGCTAGCATCCATATGACAAGGATCCCGGGCTGACATGGCTAGTCGTAAACCCAAAGTGGCACTAACTTACAGGGACAGGCATACATGACCCAGCAACGAACGTGCCGGTCATCAGCGAGTGAATCCAGGTTGTAGCAACTGGGCTAGCAGGACTCCGGTAAACCCCGCGTACATTTCCCTGAAGGGACAAACACAGGAACAAAGAAGGACACATCCCGGCTAGCCTAAGTGTTTTGGAGCAATAGCAAGCTACCAAGGCTCAGTGGAAGCACTAGGAGACATTTCCCGGTAAGAGAGGATACCAAGGATAAACAACTAGATAGTCAGATCCCGCACATACCAAGCATTTCAATATCATACACACAATATGCTCGATATGTGCAAATACAACATGGCATCACAACATGACTCTACAACTCAAGTATTTAATTCAATAGGCTCCGAGGAGTGAGATAATACAAACATGGGTCTCACGACCCAACATTCAGAGCATACAAGTCAAAGCACATGCGGAAGCTTGGCATGTCTGAGTACGAACATCTACAAATGAAAAAGGCTGAGAAGCCTGACTAACTACCAGATCCTGCCGAGGGCTCAAGATTGTAGCTGAGGTAACAAGCTAAACGTCGAAGTCCATGCGGAACTACTAACGAGACTAAAGTCTCTCTGCAAAACATAAAATAGGCAAACGTGAGTACAAATGTACCCAGCAAGACTTACATGAGAACTAACTACATATGCATCATTATCAACAAAGGGGTTGGTGGAGTTTAACTGCAGCAAGCCAGCTTTGACTCGGTGGCTATCCTGAACTACGACTCCAAGTAACTCTTTTGAGGTGGCGCACACGAGTCCACATATTCACCATATCAATACACCACTATGGATCCGCTCCCGTCTCCCTACGAGAATGCCATCCATAGCACTCACGCTTATCTTGCGTATTTTAGAGTATCCACTTTCACTTGTCTATGAACTGTTATAGGCAACCCAGAAGTCCTTTACCGCGGACGCGACTATTTGAATAGATGATGTTAACCCTGCAGGGGTGTACTTCTTCATACATGTTCCCACCACTTAACGTCTGCACACAGCATGTGCTCGACAGACTTCAAGCGAAAGACGACGTGGGTGTAGACCACGACCTACCTAAACACTCAAGTCTCTAGTCCAAGTTTATCGCCTATTCAGGTTCCATCCACAAGGAGTCCGGCCGAGGTTTCCACATACGGCCCCGAATGATGTGTACAAGGTTCCGCGACACCAAACGGGCGCCCGGTATACCTGGCCACGTGCCTACCGCATCATAGCCCACCCCTCTGGTCAGCGCTGCGCATGGCCTCCAGCATACTACAAACACCAGAAACTACTTGCAACTCCTAGACAGAGGACAAGGGTGATTAAGAAGTCGAGCGGGGTCATATTTCAGGGCTCAATGCATGGTAGTAGCTGTCTCATGTATCACAAACACATAACTCGGTTCCTAAGGACGGCTTCAATGAGACAACCCACCATGTACTCCTACATGGCCTCTCACCGCTACCTTTACCAAATCATGTTCACACACTTAGCTCACACACAGTAGGACATGTTCACACACCTCTGATTCATCCCCGATGAATCAGACCTGACTCAACTCTAAGCAGTAGCAGGCATGACAGACAAGCATGAATGAGTAGGCACAACAGGGCTCAAACAACTCCTACTCATGCTAGTGGGTTTCATCTATTTACTGTGGCAATGACAGGTCATGCAGAGGATAAAGGGGTTCAGCTACCGCAGCAAGTAACAGATGAATCGTTGTTGTCCTAATGCAGTAAAAGAGAGCATGAGCGAGAGAGTAGGATTGTATCGGAATGAACAAGGGGGTTTTGCTTGCCTGACACTTTTGAAGATAATATAGCTCTTCATCGGTGTCATCGATCTCCTCGTCGGTATCACGTCTATCGAGAGGGGACAAATACCGGCCACACAGAAGGAAACACAATCAATGCAATGCACAATATGATGCATGCTCATGACATGTCAATATTCTGTGTGTTGGGCTAATGCAACTAAAACCAGAGTGGTTTGAGCTTATTTGAATCAAAGATTCAAATACAAGCCTAGCTATGAACTCATATAAGTGCATTAACTTGTTTCACCTAAACATCAAGGTTAGGTTGCTCTAACTTGCATGAAAATGGTATAGATGGATAGATTGGATTTTTCTGATCATTTTTCATATATAAATTATTTAATTTGGAGTTACGGTTGAATTTCTATGAATTTTAGAAGTTTATACTAATTTCTGGAATTTCTGAATTCAATAAATCCAGAAAAGATTATCTGCGTCATCCTGACGCCGGGGTGACGTCATCAGGTCAAAGGCGCCAGCCCAGGTCAAACTTGACACTAGGACCCACATGTCAGTGTAACAGCTAACTAACAGAGTTAGTTAGTGCTACGTTAGCACTAATCTAGGTTAGTTAGGGCCTGGGCCCACTGGTCAGTGTCTAAACTAATAGTCAGGGTTAATTAGCACTAATCTAAATCTAATTAAAGGTTAATAGAGATAGGCCCACACGTTCGTGACCCTGGGGGGGGGGTCAAACCCCAGGTCAAACGACTCAACCCCGCCAGACTTGGTCCACGGCTCATCGCCGGCGATGCTAGAGACGGCGAAGTTGCTCGGAATCGTAGCTCAGGCAACCAAACGAGCGGTGGAGAGGCTCTATGGGGAGCTGTCGTTCGCGCGCATCTAATGTGGCAAGCGGAAGCAGCCAGGGTGGACCGAGCTCGTCGGAAGCGAACTCACGGCAGCGGCCGGAGTTTGGCCAACGGCAGTTTGCGCGTTGCGGGGCATGTCTGGAGCCGTGGATGGTCGTGGTCGACTCGCGGGAGTGCAGCGAGTGCAGCGGTGGGCTCGGGCGGGTGCTTGCACGGCCGTAGTTGCGGCGGCGACATGACCGGCGGCGAGGAGCTGTCGGCTCCGACAGCCACGGTGGTTAGAAGACGCGGACGAGCACGGGGAGAGAGAGGAAAAGGGCAGGGGCTCACGGTGAGGTCGAAGAGCAGGGCGGCGTGCTCGGGGAGGCGGCGGAGACGGCGAATCAGACGGCGGCATCCGGTGGCCGTGGTCGGGGAAGAAGGCCACAAGCGTCGTCTTGGGGCCGTCCTGGCTCGTGTAGCTCGGAGAGGAGGGAGAAGAGGTGGCGGCGGAGCCTCTGAGAGCATCGGCGGGGCGAGGCAGTGGTTGTGGTTGCGGCGGTGAAGAACGGCGGCGACGAGCCCGTTCGGGTGAGTGAGAGAGAGAGAGAGAGATCCAGGGGAGAGGGTGAGGACGGGGGAGAGTGAGAGGGGTCCGAGGGGGCCGCGTGGCATCTCCCGAAGAAGCCAAGCGAAGCAGCAAGTAGGAGGTGGCCAGGCGGGCACCGGCGTGCATCGGCCACGCGCCTGTCCTCCTGGCAAGGAGGAAGACGACAGGGGGGTGGCTTGGTGGGCTGGGCCACTAGCTGGGCCAGCCAGCTGCAGTGCTGGGCCGAACAGGTAAGTTAGCCAGGTATTTCTCTCTCCCTCTTTTATTACCTATTTTCTATTTTTCTGCAACATTGTGACTTTATTAAAAATACTAAATCAAACCCAAAAATCATGAAACTGATCAATGCCACTGTTTGGAATATAACCAACAACAAACATTTTAGTTTATGATTATTTGAGCATTTAAACTATTTATTAGCATTTAAATGCCCAAATGCAAATACTTTATGATTTAACTCAAAAATCCAGGAATAACCTAGAAGTATGTTCATAATTTTTGGCAGAGGTTTTCACTTTTATCAGAAATCATGAACATTTTCAAAGGGCATTTTGGGTTTATTGGAAATGATTTTATTTGAGCCTATTTGAATTCATTTGGTGCTAGGGTTTAAACAATCCCCATTTCAAGTTCCTTTAAAATTAAACATGATGCATGGATGCCTATGCAGAGTTAGGCAAGGACTAAGCTAGGGCTGTGACATTGTACGAAGGAGTCCATGGCATCAATTGCTTGGATACGCAGTCCCAATCCTTCTTTCTTCCCACACTGCATTGGTAAGTCGAATGGTTAATCTGGTAAGATGGTGCGTCCTTGATATGTTATATGAGGACGTGTAGTCAGAGTATTTGTAGCCACACACATCACACTGGCTTTAACTGTATATTTCATGTGATTACTTTTGGCATATCGAGATCTAAGCAATCTATAATAGGATGAAAAGACTGTCATCCTTCACATTATTGGCGAACTCAGTTCATAGAAACAAGCAATTCAACCATTCTGTGGGTAAATCAAAAGCACCACTAGAATATTTTTCACTACGTAATCATACACACAAAAAGGTGCGACGCCACCATAGGAGCTGGTATGGGCGGCCACTTCAGGTGGCTGGAAAGTGTGCACCTAGTTTGAGTCATCCAGGTTGGCCCAGGCTAGTTTTGTTCGTCCCAACACACGAGCAGGCAATGTAAAAAATGAAGAAAAATGTTTCAATTTGGATGGTCCAATAACATAAGTGCAAGGCAGGCCCTATAGCAGGCTTGTGGCCCAAACGAGCGCCTCCCATATTGATCGACGACAGGAAAAATCCCAATTCATTCGCTCCAGCCTCCAGTCTGGTTCACTCCTAACCTAGCCGCTGCTGGACAGACCGACACAACACTTCCTCGCGCCCTCATTGGAGGGCGGTCGCCGGGCTTCAAGCGAACGGAAGGACAAGAAGATGAAGATCCAACCATGGGTGTAGCCTGCATGGGAGGCAGCGGCGGCAACACGAGCATGGCATCGAGCTTGCACAAACGTACAGTCGTAGCTTGCAAGAGTAGCATGAGTAACGAGCAGGTACATCACATCCCTGATTATATCTAATTCAACTCTTCAATTTCTGGCCAATAGTTAAACATGACGGTGTTGTAAAACTGCTTGTATGTAGGGAATCTATGAGAAAATGAAACCAATTTCTACTTATTTTATAACTCCCCCAATCAATATTGAACTGACTGAATCTGATGTATCTAATCAAGTTTCCGATGCAAACATACAATCTCATGTTGTTCTTGAGCCCGAAGTGCCTAATGAACAAACTGCTAATGAAGGATTTGATGCAAACATTTTACATGCTCCTGGTGCTGAACATATAGTGTGTAATGAGGGATCTAATGCAAGCATTTTGCAAGCTCATTGAAGGATTTAGTGTCTAATGATGATCTGCTATGTTGAGAGAGATAGAGATTTGCAGGCATTGATGACAAGAAAATTATAGTGCATTTTCATAGCTTGAGGAAACGTCGAGGCCATCTACCAGAAAGTACCCATATCATGACAACATAGCATAAATACTTTTCTAATCTGTTGTTTGAAACTATTGGCATACTTGTGCAGGATAGATATATTGATATGCAGTTTGCGCACTGGTTATAGGTGCAATTACACTTTGATATTTTCAGCCAGAGAACGAATAATTCAAGCAGGTACAGACCATGTTTGTAGTCCTTGTACACCATGTTGCATTTTGTGTTTTTTGGTGCTTGCATCATTTAGTGTTTATAATCTGAACTACTTTGGATCATTAGATGGTTTTCAAAGTGCATGTAGCTTCAAATTTCTCAAGTTATGTTGATTTCCGGAGTGCAAGTGCCTTCGTATTTTTTAAGTTCAATGTTCGCCCCTGGTAAATTGAATTCGTGGATCCTCCACTGCACACAAATCATACACGAATGCCAGTACGAATTAAATGAAATGCAGGGACTTACGCTAGCTCATTGTACAGGCTCACTGCAGCTCTGCTTGCGCTTGGGATGTTCCATGTACAAGTCCATGTTACCACTTGCTTGGATGTGCAGGCCTTGTGCTCCTTGCATCCCCCTCTGCATTTTTGACACGGCGAATGGTTGATCAAATAAGAGGAATCGACCTTGATGTTGTACCGGAGGACAGATACTTACAAGGTTATACGGGTGTGCAGGATGTGTACTAGATCCCGTAGCACCGTCATGCTTCGCTAAAAAATGGATTTGCTTGTTTCAGATGATATCTCCAGAAGAATAAGATTTAAAGTCAGAGTTGCATAGGCGTGTAAGCTAAGAGAGCAGTGAAAGGATATCCAAACATCGGCGGAACTATGCACAAGGGAGTGATGTGTGGATACCTAGTTCGGGCTGGCGTTTGGGCATGCTCGCCTAGCTAGAGTGCGGGTCACTTCAGATCTGTTGAGGGTGATGCGCTGGCTGGCCGCGCACGGATGCAAATCTTGAGTGGTAGCGGAGCACTATGATGTGATGGACGAGACCATTGGTGAATCCCCAACGGCCTCGGGGGGCGGAGGTGCGACGATGTGCTTGGTGACGTTGCTCCGGTGAGCTGGGAGACGTCATCGATGAAACGCACCTGATGCGGTGGAAGTTGGTGTCTGTGAGGCACGTCGTTTGTGGCGGCCGACGTTGTCGGTGGACCACCCGGTGCGGTGGACGAGGGCGTAGATGAGGTAGCTCCGGTGCGGTGGTGAAGCGCGACCGTCGTCTTCATCATCGTCGTCCGGCACAGAGGTGGGGAAAGAGACGAGACGAGGGGAGATTCAAACTTTGCTTGGGTTGGCGGCAAATTAGGGATTTGAGCAATCTGGGCGCGGAAGGGGACAGTGGAGAAGAGAGATTTTGCAGGGTTGGAATTGGGGCCTCCAGATATTTCAATCTGAAACATGGAAGCGCGAACTTATTTTGTCGTCGTCCTTTTGGGGGTGGTGGGAGGTGGGGGGAGGGAGTGGGGGAAGGAGGGACGACGGAGGGGTGTGTGTGGCTGGGTGCTACGCCTCCGTCCGACACACGCGCCCATCCCGACTGGACTATGCTTCGGTGCCTTAAGGCACCTGCCTTTGTGTCCATGACATGTGGGCCCAACAGGTGGCTGGCCCACATGTTAGTGACCCAAAGGCAGGTGCCTTTAAGGCATCGAAGCAGCGACCACCCCGACACGACCCTGGTCTGCCTAGTGCGCCTACATTTGAGAATGCAAAGAGATCTTCTTTCATTTGCAAACGAATCTGTATGTATTACCATGCCCGTGTTTTCCTTGCAATAATTAGTCATTCGAAACGATATACTCCCTCCGTTCACTTTTGTAAGTCGTTTCAGACGACTTAAAATGAACTATTTTGCACATTGTCTGAAATGTCTTCAAGGTCTTATAAAAGTGAACAGAGGGAGTAGTATAAATTAATTAATGAGGAGTTATTTGAAAAAAAATCGAGACGGTATCCACGCTAACGTGGATTGGAGTATGTGTCACATAATTAGTTATTTGAATTAGAGTGTGTGTCACGTAGTGATCTCCAATTCTAACGTGGATTTCACATTTCACTGTATCCACACTACTTTTTTAGTACACATTCATATGTATATGATGAACACCATGGTAGTGAGAAAACTTCTGGATGGATTCAAACATATGACCTACAAAAAAGCACAACAAATTGAGTCAATGTCAACTTTTCAAAACTTAGTATGGCATGAATTTGAAATAATTACCCGTACTCATGGTCCTCATTTCAAATCTTACAATGTACACCGAATTGAAACATCGATATTAAGTCTCGTACTATGTACATTCAAATGTTGTTTTTAGCCCCCCCCCTTTCGGTGTCAAAACCGGCGAATCTTGGGTAGGGGGTCCTGATCTGTGCATCTAAGGCTAATGGTAACAGGAGGCAAGGGACACAATGTTTACCCAGGTTCGGGCCCTCTCGATGGAGGTAAAACCCTACTTCCTACTTGATTGATATTGATGATATGGGTGTTACAAGAGTTGATCTACCATGAGATCGTAGAGGCTAAACCCTAGAAGCTAGCTTATGATGATTATGAATGTTGTGATCCTCTATCGACTAGCCTAGCCTTGGTTTATATAATGTACCATAGGCCTAGGGTAACAAGAGTCCTAGCCGAATACGCCAGTGGGGGAGGAGTCCTTGTCTTGATCACCAAGTCTTGTTGAATCTTCCTTGTATGTGGCAACTGTCCGAACTGGCCCATGAGTATACGGCCATGGGGTCCTCGCCCCAATCCAACTGATCAGGAGACGACGTGGTGAGTATCCCCTAGTCCAGGACACCGTCAGTAGCCCCCTAAACCAGTCTTCAAGTCGGGTACGCTTCTCGATTCTTCCGAACTGTTCTTCATCTTCGATCGTCAGTCTTGAAAACTGGTTCAACAAATCTTCTCATCTTTGATTTTGAGGATCGCCGAAGTAAATCCGAAGAGTTTACACGTCGGGTATCCGAGGAGCCCCTTTAAGTTTCCGGCCTTTATCAATGCCTTGTTATTTTTATGCCACACCTCGAGTTTGAAGTTATTCCCGAGCGGCAGTGTCCTCTTGCATCTGAGCTCCAATGCTGGGTTGCATTTGAGGTATCTTTTGCAGCCAAGCACCAACGCTAGGCTGCTTCCGAGCTCCAAAGCCGGAATGTATCCGAGCTCCAACGTCGGACTGTGTCCAAGCTCCAATGCCAGACTGTATCCGAGATGTCATAGATCATCTTGCTTCAAAAAAGTTGAAGGAGTTTAGCCGAGCTTAATGCCGGGAATGCCCTCTACGGAGCCATCAACTAGCGTCTGAGCTTTATGCCAGACTGCTTCTGAGGTGGTGCACCACCCCTGACTGCAGGCTGGTTTTTTGATTGCTCCGGTTAATTCTCTGCCGAGATATTTAGCCAGTAGCCCTTAAGGTGTGTGCATCGGTCTAAAACCTGAGATGCACCTGAAGGAAAACATGAAACCGTTGATCCTAGTTGCCCCTGAGACTCAGGTCAATGCGCGAAATCGGCCTGAGTATCAACTCCTAGCTCGACAGCATACATAGGAATAGAAACGCGGTGTGCAAAGTCCTCGAGACTCAGGTTGGGTGCGGCCGATCAACCTGAGGATAATAATCTCCTCGAAAACTATATTGCACTTTAAATTTTCTGCATTGGACAGGTAATGCAATAGCCCCCGAGACACTGGTCAGGTGGCGACACCAGATCAGGGGATTCATGTACCCCTTTAATATTTGTAAATAATACGCACGAAGCCCAGTAACCCTCAAGCCTTAATGTGGGCACGGGTGGCCGAATTAAGGATCGATGTCCAAAGTAGAATCACAAATTATGTGTAATGATTCTATGTATCCAAGTACTCTACATCATCAATGCTCGGATCCACATTGTACAAAACTTTGTTGACCGGCCATCGGCTGCAACCTCCTCGCCAGTAGCCGGGGAGTGTTTGTCCCACTTTATAAAGCCTTTATGAGGGCAAAGATGTAAGGCAAACAAGGCCATCCGGCCATACGGTTTTATAAACAAAGGTACACAGAGAGACATGTTATATTATTGTTTAACATAAGAAACATCGTCCAAAGAAAATAGTCCCGCTATCGGTTCCATTCTTTGGGTTGTCATGCTAAGCATGATCATGAAACCTCAGCTCCAATCAATGTGGGAGGAAAATACTGAGGATTTAGTTCGGGGAAAGCTTCCAAACTTTGTGGTCTAAATGAACCAAATTTTTACCTCCGTTGCGACCGTTTATAATCTGAAAGTGGCCCATCATCGGCTTCTACCCCCTTGTAGATGCTATGCAGGGTGTTTCCAAAATAACAAAACAACCCTTAGCCGACGTCTCGGTGCCCGAAGGCGGTTGTGTTGGCGGAAACGAGGCAATCAGATATGCAGGCTTTATAACTTTCACTTAGTCATAGGAGCTTAAAGTTGGGAGGCCAGCAAGTAGCCCCCCGCTTAGTGTTCGGCGACAGCCGAGGTCAAGCCATAAACACTTCGGCCAATGTTATGAACGGCCCGTCATTTAACATAGTCATCGAATCGCTGACCGGTTTATGCTTTATTGTGACAGTCAGTTTTCGGCTTTTTCCACCCAGGTGCTTAACCATGCGAGCTGGAAGCACAATCACAGTGGTTCTCCTTTTGCACACCTAACCGAACAAAGCGGAATATAGGAGGCAAGCACAGGAGCCAGGCAACCCAACTATCGACCGAAGACACAATTTGAAACCGATGCATATCTAGCAATATCCGAGAATTTTTGCCGAATCTCTAAAGGTGTCCGGCGTTGCACTGAGAGACTTATGTGGAAAACACACAAATAGTTTAAAAGTGCCATAAACTTGGAAAACCAAGAAACGTCAGTAAAAACTTGACGTCCGAACAAGATCAAGTGTTCGATGCCAATCCGAAAATTGGTCTTAGAGAAAAAAAATTGTGCTTCTGTCGTGCTTTAACATGACACATCCTATCTCAAGACTTCAAGCGGGTCAGCCTACGGCTTCAACCTCCTATCCCGAAGGCGGAGTACTTAGGCTCCCCGGCTATTGACCACACACTATCGTCGAAAAAAGGAGTGATAGAAAGAAGACTTTGCAGCGACTAGGAAGAAGAACACTTATTATAAAAGAGCTCACATAAATTTAAGAGCCCCCGAGTGACTTGGGTAAAAGAATTTTATGGTATAATGATTGTGCATACCGAAGTACTTATATCATATTTGTGTTCACCCGAACTTTGAATGCGTCTTAACTGACCGTCGACTTCTCCCTCTTCGGTCAAGGACCGAAGAGTGTTATGTACTCCACCTGTCGAGAATATCGACGGTGTTTCCGATAACCAGGCAATCAGGCCATAAGGCTGTGACTGACAAAGCGCGCTCAGGGAACTTATGCTATATTACTAACGAAGTGTAAGAAGAATCTTCGAAGAAAATAGTACCCCCACCAATATATTTGTTTGGTTGCTCATTATTATTATGAGACTAGTGCAATAAATTTTTTGTACTCATGAGTTCCATTGTGCGCCGACCATTGTTGAAAACAGTAAGAGTGCTAGCTTTCGGCTTCACCCAGTCTGAGGTCCGGCTCAGATGAACCGATCGTGACAATCGCAGAGGTGCTCCCTTTACTCCCTAGCCGAACAATCGGGAATGTAGGGGTAAGCACAGGAGCCAGGCAACCCAGCTTGCAAGTCGCTTAAGTCAACATGGTGCATATTGTGGCATAATACACGAACAAGGAACGAGTATAATCATACAAGAGGAAAAGCTCCATCAAGGGAGCCCCCAAATAAACGGGGTATTTGAATATGTGCATCAGAAACAAAGTTTTGACAAGGAACTTTGTCACAAACAACTTTGTGCCAAGAAGTATAATGCTTGGTCGAACCGGACAAAATTTAAAACTGAAAGTTTTTGAGCATGAAAGCAACTTAGCTGGTTAATGTGTTCAGCGTTGATGACGCGATTCAGGCTTGTGGCAGGACAAAGACGCCCATTGAACTGACAAGGTTCACAGTCCTCGGCATGGCCGAGGCCCCAGCCCCCAGGCCCGAGGTGTCCGAGCAAGGAGTTCGGCTTTCCGGAGTAGTGATCACGTAACGCGGTCAAAATCGATTACCTTCACAGATAAAATAGTGCGGTCTAGGAAATAATAATAACAATATATATAATCCTTGAATAATTGCTTTACGCGAGAATAATTTATTTAGAGAGATGTGGCCTGGCGCCGATGCCAATGTCGATGCAGGGCATCGGCGTGACGCAGTGAAGGCATCATAAAGCCTGAATTTGCAGGGTGGTGTGAGTTTCGGATGCGGCGTTCGCCGAACTATGTACGGAAACTGATCGAACCACCATGCGACCGTTGTTAATGTGGCCGCCATTTGATAGACCTGTGTACAGATGATGGAACAAACCAGAGTAAAAATAAGCCCAACAAGCAAAAATTGTTAGGATTAATAGCACCTGGTTTATTTGTTGTAATACTCCAAAGAAAAGCGACTCCCAAAATTGGGAATCGATCCGCACACCCATTGCCTGATGGGCGATAAAGCGACGGCATGGAGACGCTGGCAAAGGTTGGCTTGCCGAGGCAAAGCCTCCGGTCCAGCTAACGTGACGAAGCTGATCGGCTGGTGACGCCGAAGTCACCGGAGTTTGTTGATGAAGAAATAGCCAAGTCCCTGGTCTAGCCAAGGTGACGGAGCAGGCCGGTGAGGAGTTGTTGCAGCTGCCATGTCAGCCGAGGTGTTGAAGCAGTTTGGCGTGACGAACATTGGCTCGAAGAGGCAACAGTTCGGCCATGCCGACCCAGGTCGTAACTTGCGACGTGGTCAATGCTGACTTGATGAAGAGACCGTGCGGCGATGCCGGTGTGCCCGCTCCGTGTAATCCGTGTAGCGGCGATATTGGTGAAGATTTAGCCTCCGTGATGCCGAACTATTGTTCGGCTGGCCGAGATGATGATCCGAACAAGTTGAGCTCGGCTCAACAAAGCGACGACGTGTCTAGCGTAGGTCGGCCGCCGTGGAGTGATGTTGTCGAGCCGGTTTGACACCGGCGCGATGGTGATGATCGTATTGTAAAAATACTTTTAATATTAATGGGATGTCTTTGAGAATAAAACACAATACCCCATACAAAGACTTCCTTCAAAAAGGATATCCGAAATCCCGTTCATAAAGAAGATGAACTCAGGTCGGATTCGTTCTCGCGCAGAAAACAGATCCGAAAAATGATACACTAATCGGAAGGTTCCCGGAGTCTGGACGGTCGGATCGAGCTGAATTTTTGGCAGGTGGTAGATATGGGAATTCCGCAGCCGATCAATGGTTGGATCTTCCAAAGGACGTCCGAGCTAGATGCTGGACACCCCGCTCCAAACTCGTCCGGATTCTCGTCCAGATTCAACAGGGCTCTGGTATATCGGAGATTGCCGGAGATTCCTCCATCGGAACTTGACGAAATTTTTGTAGGGTTGTTGTAGACTTAATTCCGCATAATTCCACTGAAGCAATCGTTTAGGCGACACTCGAGGAGGCAGTGGCGGTGGATACGAGTTTTCTGTCCAGAAAAACAGCACGGTCGCCCGAGGACAATGTTGACGTTGAGCCCCCGAGCTCCATGGATGACTCCTCCATGATCTTGACAGAGATCGGAGTTGATGTTGATGAAGGCCCTCATTTGAACATGACGATCGGAGGTAGGGCGCGGTCCTCGGTCAAGCCAAGGTGACCAGTCGAGCTGGTGACGAAGAAACCGACATCGCAGTTGACCTGCAGTCGAGCCATTGATCCTTTTGCCGATCACACAGCGGAACTCTCAATGAAACACCAATGTCGATGTCAAAACCGGCGGATCTCGGGTAGGGGGTCCCAATCTGTGCGTCTAAGGCCAATGGTAACAGGAGGCAAGGGACACAATGTTTACCCAGGTTCGGGCCCTCTCGATGGAGGTAAAACCCTACTTCCTGCTTGATTGATATTGATGATATGGGTGTTACAAGAGTTGATCTACCACGAGATCGTAGAGGCTAAACCCCAGAAGCTAGCCTATGATGATTATGAATGTTGTAATCCTCTATCGACTAGCCTAGCCTCGGTTTATATAATGTACCATAGGCCTAGGGTAACAAGAGTCCTAGCCGAATACGCCGGTGGGGGAGAAGTCCTTGTCTTGATCACCAAGTCTTGTGGAATCTTCCTTGTATGCGCAAATGTCCGAACTGACCCATGAGTATACGGCCATGGGGTCCTCGGCCCAATCCAACTAATCGGGAGACGACGTGGTGAGTACCCCCTAGTCCAGAACACTGTCACCCCCCCCCCCGCACACACGCTACATACTTCGTGTATCGGTCAATCTTCCTCTCCTAACCACCTTAGGAAGCTATCGGTTTCCAACACACGTTCATTCTTTCTCTCCATGTTTCAATCTCTAAGTCTCTCAACTACACAACCCCTTTTTCCACTCTGTTACCAAATATATTTACCTCACACACCCGCCATTGCACCCCATGCCGAGCTCTCTCTCTCTCCCTCTCACCCTCTCGCGCTAAATGCGTGCATTGCCTATCTAGCCCCCCAACCTCTCGTGTGCACGCACGCACGTTGTATATCTAGGTCACTCCCTTGAGACTGTCTCACTCTTTCTTCCGCACGGCGGGCCACACTCGCTCAATCTCGCTCTGTTTATCCGAGTCTCGTTTAACCTCGTTTTCTTTCACACACAAATGATATATCTCCCTGTTCGGGCCTCGATCAACACACTCTATACTCTCTCACACAGATTGTCTATCTAGGTCAGTCCATCCAAGCTGCTGCCACTCTTTCGACCTCATGGTAGGCCACACTCACTCAATCTCTCTCTCTCTCTCTCTCTCTCTCTCTCTCTTTGTATGTCTCAATTGGCCTTGCTCTTTCTCGAACAAAAACGATATATCACCATGTTTGAGCCCAATTCGACCTATTCACATTGTATACTCTCTCGCGCACATTGTCTATCTAGGTCACTCTCTCCAACCCGTCTCACTCTTTCGATCGCACAACGACCCTATGTGATCGATTGACCTTGCTTCCTCCCACGCATAAAATACATCTACACGTTTGTGACTGGATCATCTCTCAAGCTCTATCTTACAGCCCTCACCCTTGCCAAAAGCTCAGTCGGACAATATCTCTCCAGAGCATGTATATCTCTTCAATGAATGTCGGACCACACTCACTTTGTCTCTCTATCTATATGTCTCTCGATGGACCTCGCTTTCTCACACCGTATCTTCCACGCATTGAAGCTACCTCTCCATCCGTCGCAAAGCCGGAGCTATTTACATTGCGAGGGGCACTCCAACCTTGGATTAATTTGTGTAGGCATTTATTCCGGTCGGTTTAGATTATATTTTCGTAGCATTCGGCCCACAACTACTCCAAACACCGTTGCAACCCTCGCAACTCCCCTAGTTGATTTCCCTCTAGCTCGGTCACTGCTCTCTCGCATGTCCTTTCTCGCCTTCAACGCCGCACCATGGTATTATTGCAAAAAACTCTATTGTTCTCTTTAATTATTACAAATAAGCTACAAAACTACACACTGATAGTCCACTTGGAATGGAACAAATTTCGACCCACAAATTAAAGTGCTACAAACTACACACCGAGGGGCCCACATGCCATGAAACAAATTTGGACCCAGATACAAATTAAAAAAATAAAGGACAAGGATCGAACATGCGACCGGGCCTTCAAGCCGCACATCAATAGGCAACATACGTAGAACAACAATGTTTGTTGTACCCCCCTTTGTTCACATAATGTTTTTATATTACCACATCCTATTTAATGGATAACATGTAATATTATTTTTAGTACTATTCGCCTTCACTTACTGGTGGGTTCCATGTGTGCTCTCTCTCTCCTCCCCTTCTGCATTTAGACGCACGGGCAAACACGAAGAACTCGCGGGCGATGTTGCCGTTGACCATATCTGGACGCGTTCACAAGTCACGGCACCAGTTTCACGTACTAGCAGCACTAGTCAGTGTGTACATGCAATGCACGTTAATTTGGAAGTATATTAAGTGCATGCGGATATTAAGTAGGATATTATTTGCGTGTTATTATGTGATTAGCACTATTTTTGGCATGAAATTAACTGCACGCTAAACATGTTGAGCGCTTGACATTGAAGCAGTCTAGGTTGTTGGATGACAAGGAATACGTGGCTTGATGATGTTTTATATTTAATTTGATATGGCTCTAGCAGAAGATTCAATCGATCAAACCATAGATCCCGTTCAGTCTGACTCCGACTTTAAATTATACGATGATCGATATAAAATAAACAGAAATGATAAACGTTCGGATTTTAAGCATGGCAATCTGAATGTTTTTCATGGCAAATTTAGATTACGCGGCGGCGACGGGGGCGTCTTGCGGTGGGAAACGGCTCCTCTGCCATGCCCTGTGTGTCGTCGGGCCACTAACCGACGGTGTCGGTGGCATCTTGCACTGTTGTTGGCGTACTCCTAGACGTTGGCCTAGCTTCAAGGAAGGCCAAAATGTTCTGAACTTCGGAGCGAGTCAACTGGCGGGAGGAGGAGACTGGCGTTGGTGCAAGGAAGCGGTCGACGGCGGCCATCCATGCCGTTGAGGGGGGAACTGGCACCCGCGCGGGGACATGCGCTGTCAATGGCACGGCGGAGACATTCATGTGCACGGGCATCGGCACGGGCGTGCACGTCAGTGCATGCGCTGGCAGGTGCACGGGCACCAGCACAGGCGTGCGCGTCAGTGCACGCGTAGGCACATGCGCTGGAGGTGCACGAGCGCATGAAAGTCGGCGGGGACCTCGTGGAACCCCGTGGGATCAAGCTCGGCGACAATGTGCGGCTCCCAGCCCATTAATGCCACGGGATGGGCGCTGTCGCAGTCGGGGCGACGGTAGCCGGAACAGTAGTGGGGACAGGCGCGGTGTCTTCCCACAAGGCCAGTTCAAGATCGTCCCAAAGCGCCTTATGTTCTTGAGACTCCGGCTGGGTGTCTTCCTCAAGAAACTGGAACACTAATGGCAGACCATCATGATGTGGCATGGCGTACGTTTAGGTCAAGCTAGTTGGAGGTAGACGACAGGAGAATCGGAGAGGAAGAGAGAAGATTGTAGGGATACCAGGTAGTGCGGGGTTGATTTTAAACTATGACGTCGACGACATTAAAAGTGGGAGCAGTTGGGATGAAGGTGGGCGGTGGCGCCTGGTCAAAGGGCTCGCCTCCCGGTGAGCTCGCACAACGGTCTGCTTGCACGCATCCCTGTTAGCCGGTGCAGCGTCTACTCGCATGCCTCCCGTCGACTCACACGCTTGCTCGGACAACACCTGCCGATGAGAAGCGAGGACTCGTGGCGGCACGGAAACGCCCACGGTTTCAATAGAGAAAGTGTTCGCCTTAACGTGGTAGGTCTTTGTTCCAAAATACCTTGGCTCTTCATTTGTGCAACTTGTCATAAGCAGCTTGTCTCAAATTGAAGAAAAAACTTACAAAGTAATATTTGTGCCATATCACGTGACCATGCTCAGTTTCAAGAATTTATGCTCACTTTTGGATTTTCTGAAATTTAAGATCCAGGATTCAAAACAATATCATAACCTGCATCATGCAATAAATTTTCAAGCCGTACATCTGTCCTATTGTATTTCTTAAGAAAGGATTTGTTCAGACATTTTTCTTAGTTAGACTTCAGACAAGTTATATATGTAGAGTAAAAGGATAATCCCTCCGTTCCAGTGCATTGCCAGATATATTAACTCAATTACTAGGCACGAACAAACGGGCTCAATTCTGTGCTCATCCTGGTGTAGTAGTAGTAGTAGTAGTACTAGACAATGCAGTTGACGGGTGACCTTGATGAGCAGCGATCGAGGGAATTGAACCGTGCTCGGCAAGGTAGGTAACGTTGTCTCGTTACTAAAGCATTCCTCCATTGTTCATCGGTAGTCATTATGGACCGGGGACATGAGTGGAATTTCCTAGGGCTGGAATTCTCGCCGCCAGATATTTCGACCTAAAATGCTGAGGCTTGACTGGTTGGGGTTGCCTAATGTGCGTACCATGCACGCTATCGAAGGACACGAGCCCGTTTTTTTATTTTTTTTTTATTTTTTTAGGATCAACACGAGCCAAGGTCTGGCTGGTACACCGTTAGGTCCTACCATTCGAAATATGAAAGGAACCTTTTAAATTGCCGAATGAATCTATGTGTATTACAATACCCGTATTTTCCTTGCAAATACTAATCTCAACGTGGTAATTGATTTATGACGAGTTTTTGAATTAGAGTGAGTTTGTGATATAGTGATCTCAATGTGGATTTCACATTTCATGGTATCCCTAGTAAGTTTTCCAATGCAAATTCAAATTTAAAAGATGAACAATATGGAGGTGAGTAAACTTTGTATGTATCAAGCATATGACCACACACACACACAGACACACAGACACACACGCACGAACACAACAACAATCCAATAAGTATAGTGCATCTATTTTTTCCAAACCATGCATGTATGACACGAATTCAAAAATACTCCTTCTATTCCTAAATATTAGTCTTTTAGAGAGTTCAACAAGTGACTACATACATAGCAAAATGAGTGAATCTAGACTCTAAAATATGTCTATATACATCCGTATGTGCCAGTCCATTTGAAATATCTAAAAATACTAATATTTAGGAATGAAGGGAGTAAAATGTAAGACATGCATGGTCCTCAGTTCAATATTTAAAATGAACATGAAACTGAAACATGAATATTAAGTCTAGTACTACAGTGCATGCAAATGTTGTGTTTAGGCGGAGCTATGATTGTCGGGGGTCAACCCCTCGACCTTAGATAAAATTGTGGAGCTCTTTAGGGTTTTTAGATTATATTTGTCCCCACCCTCCCAACAACCGATTGGTTGTGCACCCCCACCCCTCCTCCCCGGGAGAATATCATGTGCCCCCATACCTTAGATGCTATATGCCGATACGAGTTGCTTGGAGCTTGTAGATCTGAGATATAGCAGCTCACATGATGTGTCTTAATATTTTTACAGGAAACCTTGATGAGTTTGAGAATTGCACACAATTTGTACAAAAACTACTCAGATGCCCTTGGATCCCATATCCAACGACCTCGAAGCTCGTACCATCGTAGCATCTAAGATGAAGGAGGACATCATATTCTTCTGTATGTAAGAATATCATGTGCTACCACACCTTAGATGCTTTGGTGATACAAGCTCTTCGGAACCGTTGGATTTTTGACCCAACACCTCCTCGGTGGTTCGAATGGTTTTTTGCAGAAAAGCCCCAAAAGAGTTCGGCCACTACTTACAAGCACAAATACTGCTCAGATGCCATTGGATCTAAGATCAAACAACCTCGAAGCTCGTATCACCATAGCATCCAAGCTGTGATAACACCTTATGTTTTCTCACACGGGAGAATATGACGCGCTCCCGCTCTGTAGATTCTATGGTGATACGAGTTCACTGAGATCTAACGGCCCACAGTAGGAGGTTTGAATGTTTTTGCAATATACAACTCATAGAGTTTGGGAAATGTGCAGAAAGTACAAGTACTACACATGTGCCATCTGATCACTGATCATACGACCTAGATGCTCATATCACCTTAGCGGGTAATTAAGCTACGGGGAGCACCTAATATGAATAACAGGGAGCTGTTGGATCCAAGATGCTGCGGCACACACGAGGCCTGAATGTTTTATTTGTACAAAAACCTTTGGAGAGTTTGGAAATTGCGTATAATTACAAAGACTACTCCCAAGCCATTGGATCTCACTTCCAACGGTGTAAAACTCGTATCACCATAGCATCTAAGCTGTGGGGTGGATGTGATATTCTATGCCGCTGTCATTTTTGTTCGTAAACTTGCAAAATACGTGTAACTCGTGCCGTTACTTGTCTAACCGCGCAAAGTGTTTGTTCAAAAAAACCATCCTACACTAAAATGTTGAAACAACACACGGGGGTCCCACTTGTCATTAATCAAATTTGGACCTAAAACTAACAAATCTGAAAGACGAGATTTGAACTCACAACCTGGACTACAAAGCGTAAGTTGATAGCCCGAAACAACAACGGTTGTTGGCTTTGTCCCATAACTTGATTTTATATACAGTATTACGTTGAGTAGAGTAGAGGGAGTGCCTCGTCAACACGTGCATGACCGTTGTCTCACTTACTGGTGGGTCCCAGGTCTGCGATCTCAATCTCTCTTCTCTCCATCGGCTAACCTTTGCACGGGCACACACGAAGGGTGGCGCTATCTTGCCGTGGTGTTATTACAACTAAAAAAAGCTTGGAAAATAGAAGAATCGCCTAGAACAAGAGATGTTGTGTCTGGTCAAGACGGAGCTAACCACATCTATCCTCTGTGCCATGTTTGCATGATGAAGCTGTGTGGCTAGTGGGGTGTTTTCGGTCGACTGGCTGGGTCCCGAGGTCGAACCACAGGTACTAGAGTTACTGCCGATGTCTGGTACAGTTTATTTTTACACGCACATTGTTCCTCCGTGCCGAGATGTGGCACAGCCTACCATGCGGTTTCGGGGTCCTCCCGGGTGGTGCACGCATATATTATTCCTGACGTGGGACGCCCTACTGCGCGTTTTCTGGGTCCTCCTCGGTCGTAGTGCCGAAGCAAGTAAATGAGTCGTCAAATCACGAAAGACCACCTTTCCCGCCAAGTACATCAGTGAAGCACGGTGGCTAGCTAGTTGGGCTAGTTTGACCGGTTAGCTAGGCTGCCGCCACATTTATTTTTTTCACCCTTTTTTTATCTACTTGCCGGCAGGTAAATTTAAATATCCACCGCGGCGTTTCTCTGGTATTTGGGTGCGGCAAGATTTTTAATTTTTTGATTGACGGGAGCAGGCGCGGCACGATTTTTAATTTTTTGATTGACACGAGCAGGCGTGGCAGCAATTAGTCATGATGACTCTGCCTGTAAAACCCACTGCTCCCTAATGTGAGAAGTTGTCAACTGGTGTTTTACCATGGTGAAAACCAATAGATTCCCCACTTCTCGTGTGGCTCCCTCCGCCTTTCAGCCATTTCGCCCCATTTGCTTCCTCTCCCCATTCCTTCTACCTGGTGCCATGGCGGCGTAGGAGATCACAGAGTCCAAGGTGAGGTGCCTGACACACGAGCTCCATGCCAAGGATGCGGAGCTCAGGGCCAAGGACGTGGAGCTCCGTGAGCTCAAGGAGGACAGGAGTGCCATGCTCCTCCATTATGTGCGGGAGTTCATGGAGCTTCAAAAGCGGCAGGCGTCCACCACGAAGCTGCTCGAGGCGTCGGCGGTGTTGCTGCAGAAAGCAGGAGATATGATAGGCCGTCAGGGGAGCCAACTGGAACGCGAGCGGGCCGATCGTGACGAGGTCCAGGATCGCCTCAGCCACCTGGTGAACCAAGTTGCCACGCATGTGTTGCGGCTGTGCGATGCCTACCGTCGTGCCAGCGTGACGATGCCAGCCGTCGTGCTAAACCCGTTCGACCACCCGGTCGACTTCAACAAGCTGCGTCTTCATGACTTGGTCTCCTTCTTCACCTATATCTCCGAGGAGCTGAGCCGTCTCCGCACGATGGTGGGGGTTGAGCTGGAAAAGGAGGGGTTGCGAGCTACCGTCGCTATTGCCGGGCGAATCCTTTCAGGGCTCCGTCACCGGAATCCATTCGTGCCATTGGACGCCGTCTTTGACGAGCTGGCTCCCATCAACCGGGAGCGGGCTCTGCGGGCGGTTGCACCCTGCATCACCAACATCGTGCGCCTCGAGAAGCAGAGGGACTTAGGTGGTGTTTAGGCGCCCTCTGCATGGGCATGTCCATGTCTCGGCACAACATGACCGTTGGATCAAACTCAGACAGTGCAGATCAATAACTGTAGCACAAAGCGTGCGGGTGTGTTTGGTTGCATTCTCATCTCAATTTAGTTGTTTCCTCTTCATGTATTTTTGTTAACCTACTAGTGTGGACTCATGCACCCTTCATGCACTCTGCCAAACACCCAAAAGTGGGTCGAGAAGGGAACTTTTTCTCCCATCCCGTGCACCCTTCATACACCCCGCCTAACACTATTTGTGCTTCATATGGTTCATGTTTTGTGGAGTAATGTTGCACCGTACTCTTTGTGCGTTGTAGACCTAGTTCTGTTAACATTGATCTCACCGTTCATTCTCGACCGGACAGTTGAAAAAGCGGTACTATGTTACATACAGGAGTAGTTGACATGCGCACAACATCATTTGTTATCGTCATATCTTACTACACTAGCAACAAGATTGTGTAGTACGGACGTATGAACCACTGCACGTGCCTAGTAATAGGAGCACTGTGTATGTTCAAGTGGCTGCCGTGTTTCGCACTCCTCCGTCGTAAGAGTGGAAACACTTGCTGTAATCACTTTTTTCTTCAGAAAAACAGTGGACACGCTCTACCATGCGGATCCTCCTCCAGCGTTGCACTAAATTACTCACTTTCGCCGACTGTGGGACAACCAGCACCTGGGTCCACCAGCCATGCACTAAATTACTCCGTAGTAGAGTGACGGTAGACTACCTCGATCGAAGTGCCGCATTAATGCCCAATGAGCCGTCAAACCACAAAACCCCCTCCTTTCCAGCAGTAAGTTGGACGGACGAAGCAACCATCATTTCACTCTTCTCTCTCAGCTTCCTCTCTTGAAGAAAACCCCCACTCGCTTCGCTTGTCCCTCATCTTGTTCCTCCTTTCACTCTTCTCTCTCAGCTTCCTCTCTTGGATGGATGCTGGAGCACCGGCCGACGTGATGTCTATGGCTCTGGCCAAAACCATCGAGGCTCATGGTACAAAAAAGCGCAAGCACCCCACCGAGACTACCGCAGACAAGCTCAAAGCCATCGCCCTGTCCAAGCCCCCCTCTCCGAGATCCCTCATTAAGCAAGTCCAGGTAATGTCTCTTGTTGACGATGTTTTTCTCGATCTTGATGTTGTTTTTTCATCTAACACGCAGTACTTGTACTGGTAGTACAACTTTCTGGTTGATCTTGCATGTGATTTTAGTGTGCCAAATGACAGTTCTAAATTCCTCTTTTGACAAAAACATGCAAGAGGTTGACACTGATTTCTTATAGATTACTTTCAACAACTCCCTCTGTCCCCAATTTCTTGTCTTAGATTTGTCTAGATACGGATGTATCTAATACTAAAATGTGACTTGATACATCTGTATCTAGACAAATCTAAGACAAGAGTTTTGGGACAGAGGGAGTACTTTATGAACATCAATGCTACCTTTGAAGAGGGTATATTTGCCTCAGTAACTTGTGTTATGGATATTGCAAACAATCCCTCTGCTCTCATGCCTTTGAAGACATGTTCTAGTGTATTTGTTCACTCATTTTTGTGCGTATATGTAGTCATATATGGAGTATAATATAAAAAATCATCTTATATTTCTGAATGGAGGTAGTAATAAAATATGGTTTCTGTTTGAATTAGAACCATGTCCGCGGTGGAGATGAAGTTCTCAAAGTCATGCCGTGTGAACTGGAAGACCTGATGATGAGTTCTACTGCTAAACTATCTAGCTGCTGTGTCCTTGTCGCCACGTGTCCTGAACTAGTGTTTTCATGTAGCTTTGTTGTCAGGCGTGTTCTCGAGGCTATACTTGACCACAACAATTTCCTGGTTGTGCCTTCGATTACGAAGGGTGTGGTTGTTGTAAAGCTTCCCAACAAATCTGATGCGGCCTGTCTTCATCATCATGTTTATGAGTGGAAAGACCACTCTATTAGGTTCTCCAAGGTTGACGAGATGGTGATGGTGCATGTAGACATCTCTCATGAAGTCCATGGCCTAGTTAGTTATGCGGGCTTCATACCGTAGGTCGGTGGCAAGAAATAGTCTGCAGAGTTTAATTAGTGCAACTTTGCTTGTCTGTAGTAAGTACTATTGTTCATGTTTGTGAACCCTGTATTGTTTATTAGTACTGCCTCTTTTGGTGTGTGGTCAGTACTGAGAACGGTCTATGTTAATTTCTGTCCACTCAATTCAGTTTGTATATTTTGAAGTATCCAGATCATCTTTTTTGTGAGGACGGTTTATCAATTATGGTTACACTCCAATATCTGTATGCATTGCGGGGTTTATCGTACCCACCAGGATTTCCAGTCCCATGGATGTTTGGTCCATACGATTTTTCATGACCTTTGGATTGTCCTGCTTGTGGGAGTAGGCGGGGCCCCTGCATGCCACCCGTAGTTGGACGATCAATCATCTGTTTAGTACTTCTACATAGTGATTTCCTGGTAAGGATTCACTCGAGTCACATCAAGTAAATCTTATTGATTTACTGTCTAAATTTTATTGATTTAATGTCATGTTTTCTTTATTTTCCTGTAATTTTATGATGCATGTTTTGCCATGTGACATTCATAACAGAATAAACCGTTTGGTTTGCTCTACGATGGGTATTTTTGCAGGTTTCACTTCTTATGTCGTGTTAGTAACGAAGGCACTGTCCATCACTTATATTACTGGAAAAAATTGGATCAGTCTGTTGTCTGAGTACAAGCTGAATCCCTATGATGAATTGCAGTTTGGTTTAACAAAAGCGCCACAATTAGTCCTTCTCGCGTTTAAAAGAAATGAAGAAAAAACTGGATCACGGTCACGGATCCTAGTCAAGTTAGAAAGCTGATCATAGTAGACCATACACGATCGCCGTTGTCTCACACATCGGTACCACCTTCAGCAATGGATCGAGCATCGGCAGTTGCTCTAGGACATACAGCGGCAGCAGCTCAGTCTGATCCAGCTGAGGATTGGGCACCGACCGCGTCATTGGATTAGTCTGATCTACCGGAGGATCGGGCATCGACTCCGGCACCTGCTCCGACACCGGCACCAGCTCTACAAGGAGCACCATCTCTGGCAGCGGCAGCAGTTTTGGCATCTGCACCAACACTTGCATTTGCATCTGCTCCGGCCCGTGCAGTTGCACCAGCAACAGACTGGGCTGCAGTTCGCACTTCATATACCAAAGTCCTTACAAAAACTGACATGTCCACCTTCTTGGTAAGCATTGGACGCCCAAGTGCTTCGTTCTATTTTCTTTCCATGTTGTTTCACATGATTCACTGTGTTGATCTAACTGTTTGGGTATGTCTTCTTGTTTGCAAACAGAGAATTCCTAGAGCAATGAGGGAGTCGTTCAATAATCCGGGAGACCGCGACCAAGTTTCTCTTACCATGTGCAGCCTTGGTGTGAATGATCCTGCTCAATATACCGTAAGTACAAAGGATGGTCGCATGATGATTGATGCTAAAGGATGGTCAAGGTTCAAATCTAAATCATATCTTGCGGTAGGGGATGATGTCAAAATCAAACTTTCTCGGCAAGGAGAGCTGGTCCAAATCAACTTTGAAATTCTTCAGTAGCAGCACGCAACTGCCGAACTGATCTATCCTCTGAGAGATTTTGATGTAATAATCTGGCATGGTGAAACAAGTGTCCCATGTGTATAAGTAGTACGACAGTATTATTTATCACATGGTATATCATTGATAGAATTGCAACTCTGATTGCTGGTTAGGAACTGCCGTTCGATTTCATTACAACAGCTGCCGTGCTTTATTCAATTTTGTGTATTCACCTTGCGACAGCATCTAAAACCAGCGCCATACCGATCGCTTGCAATATGAAAAGCGCTGAGGTAGAACACATGGGCTCCCAAAGATGTAGGGTGGGCCTGCAGCCCAAAGTCCAGAACCGTGAGCCTGTCTGAGTATTATATTCTCAGCTGAACCCCCATAAAAAAAGCTGAACCCCCATAATGCCCGTGCATTGCACGTAACATCAAGATGCATTTTTATGAGTATTTTATCTTGTGAGAGAAAGGGATGAACGAGGGAAGGCCTTATTTGCAAATGTGGAGAGGTGTGTGGGTACCTTTTTGCAAAATTGCCATAGTTTCCTTCCTATCCGTTAGATATAAATTGGACGACCTATATTGCAGGATGGTAGGCACAACATCATCACCAACTCGTCTATACTGTGTTAAAAACTACTCTGTTTTTTATAATTATATATGTTATATATGTTCCCCTTGATTTTTCTTATGTATAAAGTTGTGATATAGAAGATTTGTATATTTCTTTACAGAGGGAGTATCTCTCTGTCAAAAATATATTTATGTGTAACTAGTTACTCCTGTCTTTCTACTTCCTTTCGCTGATATGTGGGGCAACCAGCAACGGGGTCCACGTGCCATATGCACAAATTAGAGTGCACAACTGCACGGTAGACACACCTCGGTCGTAGCGTCGTAGTAATGCCCAATGAGCCGTCAAATCACAAACCCCCCTTTCCAGCTTTAGCAGTAAGATGGACGGACGAAGCAGCAATATTTCACTAGGCCTGAATCCCCTTCTCCCCCATTTGCTTGTTCAGAGAAAACCCCCTCTCGGTGATTGCATAGGGTTTTCTCATGGAGAACCAGGTACAAATTGTTCATCCATCCTTGATAAATCCAAGTCCCTTGGTCGCAGGTAATCCTAGGATGGCAGCCGCCGCCGTTGATGCATTTTTCTTCCTCTTGAATCTAGTGTGTTTCATTTGCAGTGCCCAAAGTGCGAGTACCCTACAGGTTTCTGCACCCTCGGCGAGACGCCACACTTGTTCCTTCTCATCCTAACAAAGGATTTTAAAACGCGCACAGTATGTTCCTAGAATCCTCTTTTCTATCTGGGAGGGTGGGTTTTTTTTGAACATGCTGTCGACTAATTTGGAAATTTGGATTGCTATATTTGGATAAAAGGTACTACTAGTACGATGGTCAACACTGATGTGAAGGAGGAACTTATTTCTTGATTTGGATAGGGAATACATTGTGTTCTCATATTATTTTTCCTGCAGTGTATTATTTGCTCTGCCAGAACACATGTACTCAAGATGCTCGGCCTTGCCATAACTGAATACACTAGTTTAATTGTCACAGTGAAGATAAGCCATGGATATAAGTTCCGAGTTGGGTTCATGAACCAAGAAGATCGCTGCTTTTTTTATGGCCGAACTTGGATAAACTTTCTCAAGTGTTACGGACTAAAAGTTGGCGCACGAATGTTGATGGAAATAGCAGAACCTGGTCTCATCTTCACTGTGATCTTCCACCCCGACGTCGTTCCAATTGTTCATCCATGTTAGTTTTGTATCTGGTTCTTGCTTGTTGCCTTGATTACTTCTTAATCCACCTATTCTGTCTAACTAATCACAATTTAACTTTAGAAGTAGCAACGAATCTTTCACGAAGATGCTACTTCTAACTAATATTTTCTTATAATTGGTGGCACGTGTAGGTTTTTTCAGAGTTAAGCAGGCTGCTCGTTTGTTATTCTGTAATAACTCGACTGTTACTGATGGCACTGAAGTTGACTGGGTCGACATCCACAAGTTCCTACACTTTATTGATCATCTTGAGGTCCTTGTGGGGCGTTTCAATGGTGGAATGCCATGTGGGATATGTGTGCCACTGCTGCACTCGTTGAACAGGTCCAACTGTGTCGAGAAAGTTATGGTACAAGCCGTTTTTTGTTATATATGTTGTTAATAAACTATTGCTTATACACAGTTTTACAGCTGTGATGTTCTTGAAACATAAACTGCCCAGTTCTATTGTTCCTATACAGATGCCTGACCATGGTCGGGTCAGACTTGCACTTGGTCACAACATGATGTTTATGTCGACCTACTCCATTCCCCTTGGAGGTGAAAATATACTTATTCATGGGTGGTCTCAAATAATGAAGGCTCGTCCATCTTGGAGAATAGGACAGAAGATTATGTTCATGCTTTTCCATGGCTCTAAAGCGAATATCCTGTTTATTGACCACATTGCAAGATGAAGCCGCTTTCAGAAGGTTGTGGATGCGCGGGGTGGCGCCTGGGACTTGTCCTGGGGCTTGGTGGCCTCACCCTTGGTTAACTGTAGGCAAAGTAGCACTGTTCGAGGCGTGCTTTGTACGGTTGAACCTGTATAAGTACTCATACTGCTTTCAGCTTTGGTTGTTAAGTGCCCCTGCTGGTTTCGGTCAAGGTTGTTAAGTACTCCTGCTGCTTTTACAATCTATCGTGTTTCTTCAGTCCTGTCTTCCTCCAGCCACCAAAACCAAACCAGCGCTAGCGGAGCCGCCTGCTTCCACCTCCCACGGCTGGCTGCGCCTCAGCACACGCATCGCCGCCCCACCGTCTCCTAAATCGTTAACGCCGATGTCCTCCGCGTGCTTTGGTGCGCTTGCCGCAGCGCCGCCCTCTCGTGTTGTCAACATGGTCAACAAACAACAGGAGTCGGCAGAAGTATGTGGAGAGGATGACAGTAGGGGCCCACCACGCCAGCGTATAGAAAAATAAAATGCTTCCTCCTAGTGATTTCCTGACATCTGGGACCCATGACATTGTGAGCATATATAGTCAATAGACAAGAGAACAACACAAGATCGGCTGACACCTGGGACGTAGCTGCTCGAGTAGTATTTTTTTATTGTTGAGACGGAGCAGGGTTTGAACTGGGCTGTGGCCCGTCTAGCCCAGGCTTATATTTTATGTTCACCATGTGACCAGCCTAGCTATTTTTTCTTTGTGAAAATGAGCCCAGTTTATTTTTTCTAAAGAATACCCAATCTAGGCCTACTTATTTTTCTACGCCCTAATGGGCTACAACTCTTTCAAGACGCCTGCAAATCTTGAAAGTAATATGAAATGGGTTGTAAATATAAAAACAGATGACAAATTGGCAATTACTTTATAATTTCTGAATCTTTTCACATTTTCGGATTCCTATTTCACTGGCCATTAACCTAATTTAAATATATCTTCAAAGTACTTTAAATCTGGCTCGACATTTTGGTATTAAAAATAGTTTGGAACCCACAGAAATATGCGAAATTGGCCCTGGCCAACAAAAAAAACAAATGCAATAAATTGCATAAGAAGTTGCCATGAGCTATATATAAATTATTAAAAAAAGAGGGAGTGGTCTGACTTGTGGGCCTGTTTAGTTGACACATATGCAAGATTTTTTTAGTTATTATATACGTCAACAAACGATTCTAGCAGACGCAACCGTTGGATGTCAATCCAACGGTCGTCGTGTTTCTTCAATCTCTAATCTTCTTGCTCCAGCCGCCAAAGCAGCGCCGGCGGGACTGCCTGCTCCCGCCTCTTGTGGCCGGCTGTGTTGCCGCGCAGGCCTCAGTGCCCCCTACTACTCCCACCGCTGGCAATGGCATCCCTCTACTCACCCACACCCCATGTTATTCTGCGGCGACGGCAGCCTCACACCGTAGCCGAACCGGTGAACCCTCATACTCCTCTTCGTGCGGGCTTCCACTGCCGTGTCTTCCCCGGCTCCGCGTCATCCCCTTCCTAGGCCTCGCCGTCGTCCACGGCCATGGTGCTCTCGGTGCGGCGTGGTCAATGTGGTCAATGACCAACTTCCATCGGAAGAGTACTCTACGTGGAGAGGCAGACAGCTGGGTCCATGGCAGCCGCAAGGAAGTGCCTCCTTATTACGCGGAAAATAATTATTCCTCCACCTGACAGCAGGGACCCACTGGACAGGCCACCAGTATTTCGCAAAAAAAACATTCCCCCCTAACTGCTGGGACCCACCGGACGGGCCACCATATTTTGTGAAAAAAACGTTCCCCCCGTTGTCAGCTCGGACCCATCAGAAGTGCCTCCTTATTATGCACAAAAAATGAATACCCCCTGCTAGCTGGGACCCACCTTGGTGGGAGGCTGACTTGTGGGCCTACTAAGTTGACTGGGACGAAGGCCTTTGTTAACTTTAGTCAATATATGAATGATTCTAGCTCCAGTGACCGTACGATGTCCATCCAATGGTTGTAGTGCTTCTTTAACCTCTGGTCTTCTTGCTCCAGCCACTCAAAGCAGCGCCGGTCATGCCGCATGCTCCTGCCTCCCGTGGCCGGCTGTGATGCCGCAGAGGCCTCACCGCCCCCTACTACTCCCACCGTTGGCCAGGCCATCCATCTACTCACCCACACCCCCTGTTATTCTGCGGCGACGGCAGCCTCACACCGCAGCCGAACGAGTGAACCCTCATACTCCTCTACGCGTGGGAATCCACTGCCACGTCTTCCCTAGCTCCGCGTCGTCCCCTTCCTAGGCCGCGCCATTGTCCACCGCCCTGGTGCTCTTGGTGCGGCGTGGTCAACATGGTCAAGGAACAACTTCCATCGGACGTGGACTGTACGTGGAGAGGCTGATAGCTGGGTCCATGGCTGCATCAAGGAAGTGCCTCCTTATTACGCGGAAAATAATGATTCCTCCACTTGATAGCAGGGACCCACCGGACGGGCCACCGTATTTTGCGAAAAAACGTTTCCCCCTGACTGCTGGGACCCACCAGCTACATCTTCGCACGCAAGGAAGTGCGTCCAGGGAAAAAATGATTCGCCCCCCTGGCTGCTTGGACCCACCAGCCACATCTTCGCACGCAAGGAAGTGCGCCCGAGCAAAACATAAAAAAGATTCGCCCTCCTGACTGCTGGGACCCACCATCTACATCTTCGCACGCAAGGAAGTGCCTGACAGTCGGGACCCACCAGGTCGAAGCGTACATAGCGTTGTCATTCTGGTCACGGACGTGTATGTACATACTGGTGGATGTAGAGGCGTGCACGTGTCGTAGTAGAGGCTTGCATGTAGCATGTACACGTATGTACAACGGCTAGTGTGCAAAAAAGAAAATACGGCCACGTACGTACATACGGGCGGGGTCTCGAACGCCTACTCGTACATATGTACGGCCAGGGCTCGTGTACATGGCTGAGTCGGAACGGAGAAACTGCGTCGTCCTCGCGTTCATGGGGAGGCAACGGAATGCGTCGTGTTCATGGGGAGGCAACGGAATGCGTCGTGTTCATCGGGAGGCAACAGAACGCATGGGAGCCAACCGGCTTGGATGGAACAGGTGATGGAAACGAGTCCTGGTGTACCGCAGAACAGAGGAAACGGCCTTGTGTTCGACCGGCCATGTTTGAAATGTGATCCTGTTCATCCGGAGGGGTCTGGCGCACCGCAAAATGGAGGAAACGGACCTCCTACGGTCGAAACGGGGGTCCTATTCATTGGGAGGGGTGTGGCGTACCGCAAAACGGACTAAACCGACTTGTGTCGGAGCGCTATGATCGAAACGGGTGTCCTGTTCATCGCAAGGGGTGTGGCATACCGCAAAACGGGACTCCACGGGATACTGTTCATCTCCACCGTCGAACTCCTCCAGCCTCCACGGGCTACTGTTCATCCACCGTCGACCTCCTCCAGCCTCCACGGGCTCCTGTTCATCCAGCCTCCACCGCACGCTACTCCACTGGCTACAGTTCAACCACCCTTCCACGGGCTCCTGTTCAACCACCCCTCCACAGGCTACTATTCATCCACCCCTCCACTATCTACTGTTCATCCAGCCCTCCATGGGGTCGTCCTATTCATCCAGCCCTCCACGGGGTCCTGTTCATCCAGCCCCAACCGGCTCAATCGATCGGGGTCTTGTTCATCCAAAGGCAACGCCACCGGGTCCTGTTCATCCACCCCACCGCTCACTGTTCATCCAAACCCCCCGCAATGCTCACTGTTCATCCAAACCCCCCTGCAACACTCACTGTTCATCCAGAGGCAGCATCGATCGGCTTCAGTTAGCAGCAGTAGCAAAGGAATCGCTCGGGTTCAGTAACGCGTAGCCTGTAGTGCAATCGCTTGGGTTTAGTTAGGCGACACCTCGCTCGGGTTCAGTTAGAGCCCAACGCCACACACACATGCGCATACGTGTACGAGAGAAACATGCATTGCTCGGCCCCCGACCACCCACCATAACGGGGAACTCCCCGAAATTTTTCTCGCCCTCGCTTCTACCACGGTTTTTTTCGTCATGGACGGCCTAAAGAATGTCATGCAGCTGCATCTCCGGCCCGCCCAGGATGAAAAGCCCATTTTCTATCATGATTTTTTGTCATAGAAGTAGGATCCCACCATATCTATGATGATACCGGGTTTTGTCACAATTATCGTCATAGACGTGTCATAAGTATGACAGAAAAAGTTTTCGTTCGGCCAAAAATGTCACGGATGTGTCTTTTTTTGTAGTGGATGCCGCAAAGCTGAGATGTACCAAATAATTCCTGAATATAATTACTGTGTCTACATGCTAGAAGAAACTTATAACTCGAGTGCTGACACTCAGATCCATCACTGGATCCTGTAGAGCCTACAAGCACAGATTAAAATGCAGTTTCAAGCAAACCAATAAAGTATGTACAAACAGAAAAACATTACAAAAGTACATCAAAACTGCAGCCAATCTCACCTTGTTTAGTTTTTTATGCCTAGGTAAGCAATTCTACATCCAATCTCATGAATGAATAATTATTCAGAAGTCAGCAGGGCTAAAACCCTGAGAATCTAAACAAGACACTCATTACGGAAAGCATAAGAACATAATGCAGATTCTTTTGGCATTTTTATGCCTAGGTAAGAAATTCCACCAAGAAACAAAATAAGATTGGTATTGCTAAAAGCATAAGAACATAGTGCAGATTTCTGTCACAAAATATACTAATGCCTAGGTAAGCAATTTTACCAAAAACAGTTGAAGAAAAATTAAGAGGCATAACCTATGCACTATATTTCCCTTGTAAAAATTTCTTCTCTGCATTTTCTGGATCCAGCTATACATGATAAAACTGTAGAAATGCCAAATGTTATAGGAAAATGAACCACTACTGTCCACTTGTGGCGGCAGCCAGCAGAGAGAGAGAGAGATGGATTGGGTGAAGACATAATGGATGCAACAAATGATTGTGGAATAATAACCTTGATCTTATTCAATTCTTCAGCTAAATTCTGTCTTCTTCCCTTCATCCTCAGATCTGCACACGTCAATTACACTTCGAATTGAACAATACCATGCATTGCTTTCAGCTTAAGCTGTCCATATAAGTAAAGCAGCAGGTCAGTCACAAGAACCAAATAAAGAGATACTACCAAACTAATATATAAACGATGAATCATGAGAGATAGTACAATTTCTCCTTGCACACACAAAAATAAAAAAAATCCTAAAATAACTTAGCTACATATTATGAAGCAAGTAGGCCCTTAGATTCACACAATTTTAACATCATGCACATGTTAAATGGTATACTCATCACTGTACAGAGTACATAAATCACATGAACTACCAATTTAAACGAAAATAGCCAAAAAATCTCAGTAGGAAAACTAACACAATGCGGACCAAGATTTACTTGGTATTAGAACAAATCATACAGATTCAATATTTGCTTAATGAAAACTGAGGAAGAACTCTATAACTATCCTAATCTGCATCGATCATTGCATGATATCAATATTCCTCTTTTACAGAACTAAATTTCGACAACCATGTAAGCTCTAAACATTGTTCTTGATTAAAAGGACAAAGGGATAAACAAATGGAATAAGTCTCACTGGGTAATTTGGAACTGGTCATAGATTATGCTAGTATGACCTCTTTTAATAGTCTTTTGTAATCTCATGATTGTACTGACGAATTTTTTATAAAACACTGAAACATCACTCCGCATTGAAATCTCTAAACACCAATTCATCTAACTAATCGAGCAAGTAGCAGTCCTACGCTGAAACGCCTAAACACCAATTCAGCTATCCATATTATACACATCTCTGCTACTAAAAAATCTAAAAAAAAGAAACTGGACCCTCAGAACATCGTCCTGGAACCTTGAACCAAGCAAGGAAAGAAGCAAAGCACTTTGTTTTTATAGATTCTATAAAAAACACTTAAGAATGGTGTAGCTAAGCGAAACAACAAAGATAAATATTTTGAAATGATTGAACAAGCTTTCGGTGTCCAACTCATGTTTCCCAAGTGAAGTAAATTTTTACCGTCCAGGTTGGTCATTAAGTTAATAATAAATTGAGTATAGCTATATGATAACATTATCACCTCTTATTTCAATTGGTGCGTGTACCTCAGGTCAGATGCGTGCCTTTGATTCCTCTCATAGTTTTTTGTCCTGTTGATGAGAATTAGTTGCAGGCATAGTTAATAACTGAACTGTAGTGGCAGAGAGTTTGCTTGAATGGCCTGGCCTGGTGGCTACGCTGACTGGTGGTGTAAGTTTAGGAATGAATTCACTTCTTTAACAAAATAGGAAAGTGTGGCTTATAGCATGAGGAATCAATGCAAGAAATTAAACTGCTTTCCAAGAAACCACTATTTAGGACAAAAATAACTACAGCTAAGAATTATTATCTGTACATAGGTCCCAAAAAATATGAATCTTGTAATAAAAATATCTTGCAATATCTGTACTGCATACTTCAAATAACAAATTTCTTCCTTAGTCATGCAAGAATGCACAAAGCTCTTTCCCTTGCCGATGAGCAACCTTACTAACGGTCCTACAAATCAAAAGAAAATATTGATTTAAGGAGGATCAGAAAACAATAAAAACATTTAGACATTGACATAGGCATAGCTTGCGATGATTACGAAATGAGATACAAATGGGAGCGGCCAACTATTTGTTCTTACACTGAGCAGACTGCCTCAACACATCGTCAAGACTACCTTACACCAAGTTAACATGGACATAAATGCTTATTGACAGAAAGTGAAATGTCCCGCGAGGAATAGAAACAGCAGGTTGATTATGTAAGAAAAGGACAACATGTCTATTTAAAAATAGACCAGAGAGTAGACAGATTGTCCATATGCACTCACCATGCCGTTAGGAATGCAGAAACAATCTTGCAGACACTCCATAACACCAAAGGCCCAACAGGCACCACAATGACCCTGCCATTGTTAACCAATGCATACTAACTTGAGCATTTAATTCAGCCGTTATGTAAAAAAGCAAAAAAATAGTTACTGAACCTAGCCTTGTCATGGTACCTATTCAAACTAAACTAAGTACAAAATATAGATAGCAAATTTAACAAAAGTAGAACGCATGCGTTTGCTTGATGTAGCGACTAGACCTCAAACAGTCTGATCTCTGTGCATCAGTGTCATCCCTGGATCGGTGATGCTGACACGCACAGTACTCGAAGGATTTATAACAGAGTAGCAATCACACACTTATTACATCGAATGTCTCAAAAGAGAACTTATTACAATAAATATGGCTTAAGGCCATCTACATCGATAACAGCGAAAAGCTTGGAAGATAAAGTGAGTCCATCAACTCCAACGGCTTCACTGAGTGAAAGATCATGACCTAAGGCACCTTACTCGTCGTCTGAAAAGTCTGCAACATGAACGTTGCAGCCCGAAATGGGTCAGTACATGGAATCTGCTGGCAATGTAACACAAGAGAGTAATGAACAGAATAATGCTATCACTACATTCATATATGGCTGGTGGAAAGCTCTATGGTTATAGTTTTGCATAAAGCCAATTTTTCCCTACAACAAAGGAGTAAATTTTATTTAACTATCATGGTGGTTGTTAAACATTGAGAAGGTTCCTCCAACTCAATCCCAATTAAACATCATCATTAAACGCAATCAATTTTAATTAAGAGTGATGAGATCAACATGACAATCCAAGAACCAGATACTCAAGATGTCCATAACCGGGGACACGGCTAACCATGATTAGTTTGTACACTCTGCAGAGGTTTGTGCACTTTTCCCCTACATCTACTAGCCCACCACTGAAAGAGGTCTTGCAACATACTCAACTATGCTAGAGCCCATAATTGCTTGTGGTTGCACACGGAAGTTTCTAGCATGAATAATCTTATGATCCATTTGAGCCTGGGTGGTGGTCCATAGGATAACCACACGGTAACCCCGGGATTTCCCAAAAAACAAGCAACACTGGGTTCCCAAGGTGCCTCAATCCACCCAGATGTGTATTAAAGTAGCCACCTTAAGTTAACCATTAAATAACAATACTCACATATATCATGGATACACTCACCCAATCCACGTCTACAAGCATAGCATAGCAAGATAAGCAACGTAGAAGAAACTCCCAAAGGTTTGATAATAAATAGGACAATAGGTACTACCTCATCTACTTCCCAAAACCCACATGTTAATCAGATCCTAACCATGCAATTGTTTGAGGATTGATCTAATGCAATAAAACTGGGTAGTAAAGAGATATGATCAAAGTGTTACTTGCCTTGCTGATGATCCATGAAACCTAGAGACTTGTAGTAGCACGCTTTGCACTCTGGGTACTCTATCGCAAACAAACAAGCATACAATAAGAACTCAACTAGAAGCACGGGTAACACTCAAATAAGAGATCTAACCAGAAAGTTCAACTTAAGAACTCCGATTTGCAAAAAGAATCAAATCAAACGAAGCAACAAAACTCAAACTGCAAAAGAAACAAGCTTCGTTTACTAATCTGGACTTAAGTCAAATTTTACAGTAGCAAAAACTTGTTTAAGTTGGTTAAACAGAAAGAGGGCTTCGAGACAAAACTCTAGGCACTTGAATCGCCTGATTCCAATAAACGAGCAAAAAGATAAACTAAAACAAAAAAATCGGGCAGAAATCACGATCGAAAATAATCGCGGAAAATCCCTGGAAATAGAAAAACTGACGAACAAGCTAACGAACGAACGTTCGATGTCTCCGGCTAACGAGTGAAAACCATTCGTTAAAACGAACGAACGAACGAACGGGCGTTCGCTAAGTAACTAAACCAGAAAAAATAAAACGATCTAATCTAAAAAAATGAAACTAGGGTTTAAATTAAAACCGGTCGGTTTTTACCTAAACCGAAAAAACGGCGGATCCGGATCGGATCGGATTGGCGGCTCCGGCGACGAGGCGGCGGTTTCGTTGAGACGAGGCGGGATGCTGCGGGGCGGCGGCGACGGCGATGTGCGGCGGCGGCGGCAGCTACGGGGGCGAGGCGGGGAGGGTCGAGGCGGCGGCGGGGCGGCATATAAAGGGGAGGGGGGGTGCTCGGCTTGGGGAATAGGGCACCGGGGCGGCGGCGGTTTCCCGGACTATGGCGGAGTCCGGCTCTATCACGGCGTCGGGCGCGGGGAGGCGGTGGCGTAGCCGGGCCGGTTGGGCTTCGGCCCAGTTCGGTCCGCGAAGATTTTTTTTGAAATAAGATTCCACCGAAAATAAATCCTAGAAAAATAAATAAAAATCAAAAAATGCCAAAGCAAATTTTAACCGTCTAAATAAAATATTTATAACATGATGAACATTTTCTTGGACTAAAAATGCAATTTTGAAAACGTGCAATTTTTCTAATTCAAATAAAATTGCAATAAAATCCAAATAAAACTATTTATTTGATTTTAATATTTTTCCTCTAATATTTCATTTATTTTGGAGAAGTCATTTTATCTCCTCTCATATATTTTTATTTTCGAAATATTAGGAAAGAAAAATAAGTAAAACCAAATGATCCTCTTTTCAAAATTTGAGAAAAACTCAAATATGAAAATAACGAAATCCCCAAGTCTCTCTGTGGGTCCTTGAGTTGCGTAGAATTTCTAGGATCTACCAAAATGCAATAAAATATGATATACAATGAAGATCTAATGTATAACATTCCAAATTGAAAATTTGGGATGTTACAAACCTACCCCCTTAAGATGAATCTCGCCCTCAAGATTCGGGTTGGCTAGAAAATAGGTGAGGGTGATCCTTCCGTAGGTCTTCCTCTCGTTCCCAGGTGGCTTCATCTTCGATATGGTGTCTCCACTGAACTTTGCAGAACTTGATAACTTTGCTGCGTGTGACCCGGCTGAAAAACTCGAGAATCTTCACTAGTTTCTCCTCGTAGGTCAAATCGCTATCCAACTGAATCGTTTCCAGTGGCACTGTATCTCTCAGAGGAATATCAGCCATCTCCGCGTGGCACTTCTTCAACTGGAAAACATAGAACACATCGTGAACTCCTGACAGTCCTTCGGGCAAATCCAACTTGTAAGCAACTTCTCCCATACGTTCCAAAACTTTGTATGGTCCCACAAAACATGGTGCTAACTTTCCCTTAACTCCAAAACGCTTAACTACTCGAAGTAGGTTCACATGAAGATAAACTCTGTCTCCGATTTCGTAAACTGTCTCCTTGCGTTTAGAATCCACATAGCTCTTCTACCTGGACTGGGCTACCTTGAGTCTATCGCGAATCAACTTAACCTTCTCTTCAGACTGTTTGATCAAATCCGGTCCAAACAACTAACAGTCTCCAACTTCATCCCATAGCAATGGTGTCCTACACCTCCTTCCGTACAAAGCTTCGATAGGGGCCATCTTCAAACTAGCTTGATAACTGTTGGTGTAAGAGAACTCTGCATATGGAAAATTGTCGTCCCAACTAGATCCATAATCTAGCGCACAAGCTCTCAACATGTCCTCCAGAATCTGATTGACTCTCTTGGTCTGTCCATCTGTCTATGGATGAAAGGTTGTGCTGAACTCTAGCCTGGTACACAAAGTTTCATGCAATTGATTCCAGAACTTTGAGGTAAACTGGGTTCCTCTATCTAATACAATGGTCCTTGGAACTCCATGTAGACATACGATCCTGGTCATGTATATCTTTGCCAACTTAGCACTGGTGTAAGTGGTCTTCACTGGGATGAAATGAGCTACCTTCATCAAACGATCGACTACAACCCATATCGAGTCATAGCTTGAGCGTGTCCTGGGCCATCCCGTGATAAAATCCATGCCTAGCTTATCCCACTTCCATTCGGGTATCAACAATGGCTATAGCAATCCTGCTGGCTTCTGATGCTCTGCCTTTACTCTCTGACATACATCACAAAGTGCTACATACTCCGTAATATCCTTCTTCATTCCAGTCCACCAGAAACTATCCTTCAAATCCAGATACATCTTGGTATTTCCTGGGTGAATTGAATATAGCGAATCATGGGCCTCGTACAGAATCAACTTCCTAATCTCTGGATCATTTGGCACATATACGTGGTCCTCAAACCATAAGGTATCGTGCTCATCCTCATGAAATCCTTTAGCCTTTCCTTTGCTCATCCTTTCCTTTATCTCGGCAATCTCCTTGTCCGTCTTCTGAGCTTCTCTGATCTTCTCCATCAACGTAGACTGAATCTCCAATGCGTCTACATAGCCTCTCGGAACTATTTCCAAACATAGCTCACGAAGATCCTCTGCTAACTCCTGTTGTAACACTCCGGTCATGAGTGTATTGACATGGCTCTTGCGACTCAATGCATCAGCTACTACCTTGGCCTTTCCTGGATGGTAATGCAACCTCATATCATAGTACTTAATGAGCTCCAACCATCTCCTCTGCCTGAGATTCAACTCCTTCTGCGTGAAGATATACTTCAAACTATTGTGATCCGTGTACACCTCACAATGGTTTCCGATGAGAAAGTGTCTCCATGTCTTCAACGCATGCACTACGACTGCTAACTCCAAGTCGTGTGTAGCATAATTCAACTCATGGGGCTTAAGCTGTCGTGAGGCATATGATGCAACTCTTCCCTCCTGCAAAAGCACTGCTCCAAGTCCTCGACGAGAAGCATCACAATACACTTGATAATCCTTGCGTTGATCTGGCAAAATCAACACTGGTGTTGTAACCAAGCGTTTCTTTAACTCCTGAAAACTGGCCTCACATTCCTCAGTCCATTTGAACTTGGTGTCCTTCTTCAACAACTCCGTCATGGGATTTGCAATCTTCGAGAAATTCTCAATGAACCTCCGGTAGTATCCTGCGAGTCCAAGAAAACTCTGGATCTCTCCAACTGACGTGGGCGCTTCCCAATTTGTCATAGTGACAACCTTGGTAGGGTCTACTGCTATTCCTTCTCCGGATATAACATCTCCGAGGAATCCAACTTCCTTCAACCAAAACTCACACTTGCTGAACTTGGCATATAACTGATGTTCTCTGAGCTTCCCAAGTACCAAATGCAAAGCTCCTTATGCTCCTCTTCATTCTTTGAGTAGACCAGAATATCATCAATGAACACCACGACGAACTTATCCAGAACTCCATAAACACGTTGTTCATCATGTTCATGAAATAGGCAGGTGCGTTAGTCAGATCAAATGACATAACTGTATACTCATATAGCCCGTTCCTTGTGGTAAAAGTTGTCTTAGGTATATCCTGCTCTCAAATCTTCAGCTGGTGGTATCCTGACCGTAGATCGATCTTGGAAAATACTTTAGCTCCTTGCAACTGGTTAAACAGATCATTTATCATCGGTAGTGGGTACTTGTTCTTGATTGTCACTTCATTCAATCCACGATAATCAACAACCATCCTTAACGATCCATCCTTCTTCTCCACTAGCAGCACTGGTGATCCCCAAGGTGATGAACTTGGGCGAATATATCCTTTATCCGGTAACTCCTTAATATGCTTCTTAATTTCTTCCAAATCCTTTGCGGGCATCTTGTACAGTCTCTTAGATATTGGCCCTGTGCCTGGCAAAAGCTCAATCAAAAACTCAATGTCTCTATCCAGTGGCATGTCTGGCAACTCCTCTGGAAATACATCAGCGAAATCCTTCACCACTGGTACTTCCTCCTGTACGACTCCTGATAAGGAATTCACTTGAGTCCTCTTCGGCACATGCCAAGATACATACTTAATCCTTCTTCCTTCAGGGGTGGTAAGCATAATTGACTTGCTGGCGCAATCGACGTTTCCTCCATACATTGATAGACAATCCATACCCACAATCACATGCAAACCTTGCGACTCCAGAATTATCAGGTCTGAGGGGAAAAATGCCTACCTATGGTCAATGACATCTGAAAGCATCCTTGAATTGCCATATATTCCGCTCCTGGTGATCTTACTAACATAGGTGTTCTAAGAACTTTGGTGGGAAGTTTATACTTATCCACAAATCCCCTTGATATGTATGAATGCGATGCACCAGTATTAAAAAGAATGATTGCAGTAAATGACTTATCCAAAAACTTACCTATTACTGCATCTGGCTGTGCTTCAACCTCCTCCACGTTAACGTGGTTCACCTGTCCCCTGTTGAAAGGGTTGGGATTCTTCCCAGAGCTTCCATTGCCATTTCCATTCTTAGCTTCAGGACATTCATTGGCATAATGTCTAGTCTTCTAGCACTTGTAGCAAGTAATGTGACTTAGATCCTTCTTGGCGGGCGTTGATGGGTTGGAACGGTTCTGGCCATTGCTTCCTCCATTACCATTCCCATTCTTGGGGCCACTATGGTTGTGCGAACTCCCTCCATTGTGATTGTGACCTCCATGGTTATGTTGAAGGTGTCCTCCCAAATTCGAGGTAAAACGGGGCCTCTGCTGTGCTCCAGAATTGTACTTCCCTTGTCCATACTTCCTCTTGCAGTTGTCAATCTGCTGCTGCTTCCCTTCAATCATGAGAGCTCTATCTACCAACTCCTGGTAGTTGTTGAAGGTTGCCACCATCAACTGCATGCTCAGCTCATCATTCAGTCCTTCCAGAAACTTCTCCTACTTTGCTGCATCCGTAGCAACGTCATCCGGGGCATAACATGCTAGCTTACTAAAATCATCCACATACTGTCCTACTGTGCGTCCTCCTTGGCGCAAGTTGTGAAACTCGTGCTTCTTCATGGCCATAGCTCCTGCTGAAACATGGGCCGTACGGAAAGCTTGCTGAAACTGGTCCCATGTGATAGTGTCGATGGGGTAAGTGGCTGTGAAATTATCCCCCATGATGCTGCGGGTCCATCAAGCTGATGTGTGGCAAAACGCACTCTCTCCGCATCTATGCATCCTGAAGTGGTCAACTCCCTTCCAATCATGCGGAGCCAATCATCTACAACTATCGGCTCGATGCTACTAGAGAACACCGACGGATTTAGCCTTAATAAACAGGCTAAGTGATCAACAGATGGTGGTGGTGGGTTGTTGTTGTTGTTGTTCCCCTGATTCTGATTCTGGACTAGTATCTGCATCAATGCATTCTGCTGCTGGATCAACTGAGTGAGCTCCGGTGGGAAAGAAAATCCATTGCCGCGTCTCGGAGGCATCTGATGGGTTTAGAAAAGATGAGAAATAGAATAGAATGAGGTCTAGAGGGAAAACACTACCCATATGCACATGAGACAAACACAAACAATATCACTTCAATCAATTCAAACAAGGGCATACATCGGGTCTAACTATCGTTACAGAAGTGCTCAGACTATACTATATACATGGGGGAAATACTACTACTTTTGTGCTGGTCGACTAGAAAAATTGATCGGTGGAAGACTCCATGATATCTACTCCAGCTTCCACAACATAGTCATCATCGCTATCATCAGGGTCCGAGTCGGTGTCGTCGATGATGATGTAGTTCTCCGGGCAAGTGGAATTGTCGTCTTCTCCTCCTGGCGCGGGGTCTCCCATGAATACTCCTAGCTTCTTGATCAGATCATCATTCTTCTCCACGAGTATCATAATTTCCTCCTCATATCCATCGCGTGTAGACTTGAGTTCTTCCTCCAGCTCCGTGATCCTGACCATTGCCTTCTTCAGATCTATGATGCCTGCGCACATCTGGTTCTCCTGGCGATGAATGTGTTGGTTTAACTCCTGGATGAAAGCTGCAATAGATCTGTCCTTCCTGGTGCTGATCATCTCCCATTGCTCATCTCGGTGCCCACAAATCTAGTATATAGTATCATTGAGATCCTTGTGGTAAACTTTTGCAATGCGTCCCATGGTGATGTGGGCTTCCATGCTCTTTCCTAGACTCCAGGCTGGTGTATCAAAGGAAAACTCTATAGGCTCAGTGATTGGCATGAACGTCCTTCCTGGAACTTGAACTCGAATCATCCAACACTCCTCTTCTGGTAAAGTGGTGTTGTAGGTCCCGGTGAAGCTTGGTATTCCGATGTTCACGTATCTAGTGACTTCCTTCAAGTGGCGTCCAAAAGGTGTACCTTCATCCGGTTGCGCGAACTTGTTCCTTGCATCCGCCATCCTAAAGAGTAGAAAAGGGAGAGGAGTCAGAAATGAGAAGAGAGTAGTGATCTAGGGCTTTAGCTTAGTGGTCGTGTCCTACAGTCAGCGTGTGCTCTTATACCATCTTGTAGCGACCAGACCTCAAACAGTCTGATCTCTGTGCATCAGTGAAACACCTGGATCGGTAATGCTGACACGCACAGTACTCGAAGGATTTATAACAGAGTAGCAATCACACACTTATTACATCAAATGTCTCAAAAGAGAACTTATTACAATAAATATGGCTTAAGGCCATCTAAATCGATAACAACGGAAGGCTTGGAAGATAAAGTGAGTCCATCAACTCCAACGGCATCACTGAGTGAAAGATCACGACCAAAGGCACCTTACTCATCGTCTGAAAAGTCTGCAACATGAACGTTGCAGCCCGAAACGGGTCAGCACATGGAATATGCTAGCAATGTAACACAAGAGAGTAATGAACAGAATAATGCTATCACTACATGCATATATGGCTGGTGGAAAGCTCTATGGTTATAGTTTTGCATAAAGCCAATTTTTCCCTAAAACAAAGGAATAAATTTTATTTAACTATCATGGTGTTTGTTAAACATTGAGAAGGTTCCTCCAACTCAATCCCGATTAAACATCATCATTAAACCCAATCAATTTTAATTAAGAGTGATGAGATCAACATGCCAATCCAAGAACCAGATACTCAAGATGTCCATAACCGGGGACACGGCTAACCATGATTAGTTTGTACACTCTGCAGAGGTTTGTGCACTTTTCCCCTACATCTGCTAGCCCACCACTAAAAGAGGTCTTGCAACGTACTCAACTATGCTAGAGCCCATAATAGCTTGCGGCTTCACATGGAAGTTTCTAGCATGAATAATCTTATGACCCCTTTGAGCCTGGGTGGCGGTCCATAGGATAATCACACGGTAACCCCGGGATTTCCAAAAAAGCAGGCAACACTGGGTTCCCCAAGTGCCTTAATCCAGCTAGATGTGTATTAAAGTAGCCACCTTAAGTTAACCATTAAATAAAAATACTCACATCTGTCATGGATACACTCACCCAATCCACGTCTACAAGCATAACATAGCAATATAAGCAACGTAGAAGAAACTCCTAAAGGTTTAATAATAAACAGGACAATAGGTACTACCTCATCTACTTCCCAAAACCCACATATTAATCAGATCCTAACCATGCAATTGTTTGAGGATTAATCTAATGCAATAAAACTGGGTAGTAAAGAGGTATGATCAAAGTGTTACTTGCCTTGCTGATGATTCGTGAAACCTAGAGACTCGTAGTAGCATGCTTCACACTCCAGGTACTCTATCGCAAACAACCAAGCATACAATAAGCACTCAACTAGAAGCACAGGTAAAACTCAAATAAGAGATCTAACCAGAAAGTTCAACTTAAGAACTCCGGTTTGCAAAAAGAATCAAATCAAACGAAGCAACGAAACTCAAACTGCAAAAGAAACAAGCTTCATTTACTAATCTAGACTTAAGTCAAATTTTACAGTGGCAAAAACTTGTTTAAGTTGGTTAAGCATAAAGAGGGCTTCGAGACGAAACTCTAGGCGCTTGAATCGCGTGATTCTGATAAACGAGAGAAAAGATAAACTAAAACGAAAAATCGGGCAGAAATTACAACGAAAATAATCGCGGAAAATCCCTGGAAATAGAAAAACTAAGGAACAGGCTAACGAACGAACGTTCGCTGTCTGCCGCTAACGAGTGAAAACCGTTCGTTAAAATCAACAAATGAACGGGCGTTCGCTAAGTAAGTAAACCGGGAAAAAATAAAACCGATCTAATCTAAAAAATGAAACTAGGGTTTAAATAAAAACCGGTCCTTTTTCACCAAAACCGGAAAAAAACCAGCGGATCCAGATCGGATCGGCGGCTCCGGCGATGAGACGGCGGCTCCGGCGAGGCAAGGCGGTGTGTTGCGGGGCGGCGGCGACGACGGTG